>NW_007231362.1:0-12208 GCF_000164805.1 Carlito syrichta | reverse complement strand
AGCTTGGCTGATTCTGCTTTCCATGCTTATTAGTCTGTTGTTCATTTCCATCACAGTATTCTTTACTGCGATATGCTACCCCTCCCAGAGGCCACAGCGGTGGTGGGGGGAGGGGCGGCGGCGGCGGAACCGTTTGGAATGCAGTCAAAACTGTCCAGTTGTTGCGATGGCAGCGGCTGAGTTCTCTATTCTCATATTTCTTAAAGTCATTGTCATAAATGACAATGATGCTTTGATAACCCAGATAACATATTACCTCAAAACTGCGCTCGCCCAGGCCCGCCACCGTGGCTGTCATTCGGCTTCGTCCTACACCGGCAGAGGTGACTTTCCCGGTGCTCCCAAAGCCCCGGAAGCGCCAATCCCTTTCTTATAGTATTATGACAAATGTTCAGGGTCCACTTAGGAGTGCGTAAATGTGGTACTGAATTCTTTGTTTCTGTGAGAAATCACTGAGTACGATAGGCTCTAATTCAATCCACATTGCTGCAAAGTTTAAAATTTTGCTTTTCTTTATGGCTGCATAATATTCCATCATGTAAATGTACATTTTCTTTATCCAGTCCACTTTTGAAGGACAGCACGGTTGGTTCCATGTTTCTGCTATTGTGAATAATGCTGAAATAAATATGTGTGTGCAGGGATCTTTATTATAGAGTGATTTGAGTTCCTTCAGTTATGTTCCCAGGAGAGGGATTGCTGGGTCATATGGGAGGTAGATTTTCAAATCTTTTAGAAATCGCCACATTGATTTCTACAGAGGTTGTACTGTTTACATTCACACCAACAGTGTAGTAGTGTTCCCTTTCCCCACATCCTTTCCAGCATCTGTTGTTTTTGAGTTATTGAAGATGGCCATCCTGACTGGAATTAGGTGGTATCTCAGTGTGGTTTTAATTAGCATTTCTTTGTTGATTAGTGAGGCTGTGTATAAACCAATGGAAGAGGATAGAGATTCCAGAAGCAAAACTTCAATTCCTTAACCAACTCATCTTCAACAAAGCCTCCACCAACAGCCAATGGGCAAAGGAGAACCTATTCAGTAAAGTTTTTAGGAAAACTGACTGACCACATGCAAAAGAGTGAAACAGAACCCCTACCTATTACCATACACTAAAATCAACTCTAAACGGATCAAACCAAAATGTAAAACCTCAAACTATAAGAATCCTAAAAGAAAATGTAGGAAACACCCTTATGGAAATTGGAATAGGCAACCAATTCCTGATCAACTCTCCAAAACTGAATGCCATAAAATATAAGATAGACAAGTGAGATCTCATCACACTGAAAAGCATCTGCAAAGCAAAACAAAACAAAACAAACAAACAAACAAAAAACTACCAAGAAGCCAGGCTCGGTGGCTCAGCCTGAAATCCCACGCCTTGGGAGATTGAGGTGAGTGGATTGCCTGAGTCCGTGGGTTCGAGACCCGCCTGGGCAAATTGGTGAAACCTCATCTCTACAATAAATCAAAAAATTAGCCGGATGTGGTAGCGCGTGCCAGTAGTTCCAGCTACTTGGAAGGCTGGGGTGGAAGGATCACCGAAGCCCCAGCAGGTCGAGGCTGCAGTGGCCGGGAGCGGCCACTGCACTCCAGTCTGGGTGACAGAGTGAGACGCCAACTCAAAAAAAAAAACAACAAAAAAAGACTACCGAGAGAGTGGGGAGACAGCCCATGGAATGGGAATAAATATTTGCCCACTGTAAATATGACAGAAGCCTAACATCTAGGATCTACAAGGAAATTAAACGTGCTGAAAGGAAAAAAATAAACAACTCTACTAAAAATGAACAAAAGATATGAAAAGATACTTCTCAGAAGAAGATATACGAGCAGTCAACAGATATCCAAATCATTTTACGAAGCTAAGATCACATTGATACCCAAACCAGGTAAAGATCCGACAAAGAAAGAGAACTACAAGCCTATATCTCTGATGAATACAGATGCAAAAACTCTCAACAAGATTCCAGCAAATCAGAGCCAATAACATATCTCAAAAATCATCCACCATGACCAAGCAGGCTTCATCCCTAGGATGCTGGGCTGGTTCAACATCTACAAGACCATAAACATAATTAAATACATCAACAGATATAAAAACGAGAACCACATGATTATATCAGATGCAGAAAAAGCTTTTGATAAAACCCCACATTCTTTCTTGATAAAAACCCTTGAACACCTAGGCACACAGGGAATGTACCTCAAAATAGTAAGAGCCATCTATGATGAACCCACAGCCAACATATTGCTAATCAGACAGAAACTGGAAGCATTTCCCCTGAAAACCGGTACAAGACAAGGTTGCTTACTCTCACCACTCCTGTTCAGCACAGTGTTGGAAGTCCTAGCTAGAGCAAGCAGAAAAGAGAAGGAAACTAGGGGTATTGAAATCAGAAAAGAGGAAGTTAAGTTTCCCTCTTTGCTGATGATATGATCCTATACCACGAAAATCCAAGAGAATCTGTCAAAAACCTCCTGGCACTGATAAAGACTTGGCAAAATCTCAGGATACAAAATAAATGTAAAAGACAGTCACATTCTTATACACCAACAGCAAACAGGCAGAGAAACAAATAAAAAGCACATTTACAGTAGCCACACAAAAAATGAAATACCTTGGCATCTTCCTAACCAGAGAAGTGAAAGACCTTTACAATGAAAACTACAAAACACTGTTCAATGAAATCAAAGACACAAACACAAACAAGTGGAAAAATATTCCATGCTCAGGAGTAGGAAGAATCAACATTGTGAAGATGTCCATCCTACCAAAGGCAATCTACAGATTCAATTCAATACTCACTAAATTCCCAATATCATTCTTCTCAAATCTGGAAATGACAACACAGAAATTCCTATGGAAACATTAATGACCATGAATAACCAAAACAATCCTTAGCAAAAGAAACACATCAGGAGGTATCACACTTCCAGACTTTAAACTTTAATATAAGGCTACAAAAATATTGGTACAAGTGCAGACCAATGAAACAGCATACAGATTCCAGAAGCAAAACCTCAATTTCTCAACCAAGTCATCTTCAACAAAGCCTCCA
Organism: Carlito syrichta; assembly: GCF_000164805.1. Lineage (NCBI taxonomy): Eukaryota > Metazoa > Chordata > Mammalia > Primates > Tarsiidae > Carlito > Carlito syrichta. The sequence continues at coordinate 9,142 of NW_007231362.1, read as the reverse complement.
CCAACAACCACTGGGGAGCGGAGAACCTATTCAGTAAATGGTGCTGGGAAAACTGGCTGACAGGCAGAAGATTGAAACAGGACCCTTGCCTATTGCCATACACAAAAATAAACTCTAAATGGATCAAAGACTTAAAGGTAAAACTTCAAAGTATAAGAAAACACAGGAGGCACCCTTACAGAAATCAGAGTAGGCAACCAATTCCTGATCAAAACCCAGGTATCCATGCCATAAGAGATAAGATAGACAAGTAGGACCTCAAACAAACAAGCAAACAAACAAAACCTTCTGCAAAGCAAAAGAAACCATCAGGAGAGCAGGGAGACAGCTCCACAGAATGGAAAAAATATTTGCCAAGTGTATATCAACCAAAGGCCTAACACTGAGGATCTACAAGGAAGTAAGACATGCTGAAAGGGAAAAAACAAACAGCCCATTAAAAAGTGGGCAAAAGATATGAATAGACAGTTTTCAAAAGAAGATATATGAGAAGCCAACAGACACATGAAAAAATGCTCAGCCTCACTAGTCATCAAAGAAATGCAAATTAAAACTACACTGAGATACGACCTAACTCCAGTCAGGATGGCCATCATCAATAACTCAAAAAATAACAGATGCTGGAGAGGATGTGGTGAAAAGGGAACACTTCTACACAGCTGGTGGGAGTGTAAACTAGTACAGCAAACTAGTGAAACATCTATGGAAAACAGTTTGACAATTCCTAAAAGATCTAAAATCCAATCTTCCATATTCCCCTACTGGGAATTTACCCAGAAGAACGCACTCTATAAAAAAGGTACCTGCACGCCAATGTTTATTGCAGTACTGTTCACAATAGCAAGAACACAGCTGGGCTCCGTGGCGCAGCCTGTAATCCTGTGCCGTTGGGAGGCTGAGGTAAGTGGATTGCCTGACACTGTGGGTTCAAGACCCACCTGGGCAACTTGGTGAGTCCTCATCTCTTCAATAAATAAATAAATAATTAGCTGGGCATGGTAGTGTGTGCCTGTAGTTCCAGCTACTTGGAAGGCTGAGGCGGAAGGATTGCCAGAGCCCAGCAGATCGAGGCTGCAGTGGCCGGGAGTGGCCACTGCACTCTAGTCTGGGCAACAGAGTGAGACTCCAACTCAAAAAACAAAACAAAACAAAACAAACAAACAAACAAAAAACAATAGCAAGAACATGGAACCAATTGTGTTGCCCATCAAAAGGGGACTGGATTAAAAAATGTGGTACATATACAGGATGGAATATTACATAGTCATAAAGAAGAGTAAAATCATATATTTCATAACAACCTGGATAGACTTAGAGTCTATAATACTGAGTGATCTTTCACAGAAACAAAGAACTGAGTATTACATATTCTCACTCATAAGCAGACCTTGAACAACTATAGTAATACCTTAAGAAAGGGATTAGCAGTAGAAGGAAACTGCAGGGGTGCGGGGGGGGGAGAGGGAGACGGGATTGGCAGTAGTGGGAATTTGCCTGGGGAAGGGAGGACACACCTCATCAACAAGGGTACCTGCAAAATGAACATTTGTATACTTAACCCTGAATTGTACCCCACATCTTTAAAGTAAAAAAAATTAAAATTAAAAACAAAACAAACAACCCCCCCGAAAACCAAACACGTAGGAGCGACATTTAGTGAGTATCTGAAGGGGCACATGGAGATGGGCTATAATCTCTTATCTGGCTGTGACTTTGCTACTCAACTGCAATTTTAATGTGTCAACACCTATTCTACTGTATACTTCCCAACAACCAATCTCTGCCCTCTCCCTCGCCCTCCTTTTTCTAACTCCTTTTGTTTTAAATGACATCACACAGACCACAAGATATGAACAGCTGTAGGTTAGACCTTAGAGTCAGAATCTCTCCAGGATTTCTATTTTGTTCTTTGCTCCTTTTGGAATACTTAAATGTTGACATTTAAAAGTTCTACTAGTGTTGTGTGTGTGTGCATGTATTTACACCCATTATACACAAATAATTCACAGAAGACATTTCTAGTTAAGCACAAGTGCAGCGCTGTAAAACCAACTTTCAATGTGAACCATAAATTAAGCTTAAGTATTAAAAAGTTAAAAAAAAGAACACTGCAGAAAAAGAAAACTACAGGTCAAATATACTTGAACACAGATGCAAACATTTTTAGCAAAGTACTAGCAAACAAAATTTGATAGCACATTTAAAAGATTATTCATATTGGTAATGGTGTCCCTTTGTTTTTGAAAAATCAGTTTTATTGATCTTTTCAAAAAACCAGTTTGAGACACCAGAACCAATATTATGAATGAAAAAGGAGACATCAGTATGGCTTGCAGACACCAAAAAGAGTATAATGGGATATTATGAGCAATTTATGTCCGTAAATTCTGTAACTTAGATAAAACAGACAAATTATATGAAGAACACAAACTATCAAAGCTCACTTAGGAATAAATCACCTTAGTAGTCCCATTACTATTAAAGATGTTGAATTCATAGTTAAACATCTGCCAACAAAAAACCTTTTCAGCCAGGCTCGTTGGCTCAGCCTGTAATCCCGCGCCTTTGGGAGGTTTGAGGTGGGTGGATTGCCTGAGCCCGCAGGTTCAAGACCTGCCTGGGCAACTTGGTGAGACCTCATCTCCAAAATAAATAAAAAATTAGCCGGGTGTGGTAGCGTGCACCTGTAGTTCCAGCTACTTGGAAGCCTGAGGCGGAAGGATTGCCGGAGCCCAGCAGGTCGAGGCTGCGGTGGCTGGGAGCGGCTACTGCACTCCAGTCTGGGTGAGACAGAGTAAGACTCCAACTCAAAAAAAAGAAAATAAACCTTTCCAGTCCTGGTGAGTTCTAACAAACATTTAATGGAAAAGTAACATCAATTCTAAGAAACTATTCAGAAAATTCATGAGAAGGGAACACATTTCAATTCATTCTATGAGACCCACAATATTCCTCACAAACATAGATGCAAAATCCACAATAAAATCAACTCTAGCAAAATACAAAGAGGATAGTACAGCATGACCAAGTGAATTTTATCCTGGGAATGTAAATGCAAACTAAAAAGAAAAAATAATAATTATCTCAGTACAATTCCAGTTTTGTAAAATTCCATAAAACATATCAGTGGTTGTTTGGAGACAAGAATAAAGGCAAAGATGGATCACAGATGAACATAAAACTTTTGAGTATTGATGAAAAGTTTCACTATCTTGTTTGCAATGCTTTCACAGATGTATACATACACCAAAAATTGTACAATTCAAATATGTGAAACTTACTCTATGTCAACTATTCTTCAGTAAACTTAAAAAAAAAAAAAAAAGATTATTCATTACGATCAAGTGGGATAAACATAAGGATGATTCAATATATGCAAGTTAATGAATGTGACACACATTAACAAAATGAAGTACAGAAACCATATATTCATCTCATAGGTGCAGAAAAGGCATTTGAAAAAGTTCAACGTTTTTTCATGATTAAAACTCTCAACAGGCTGGGCTCGGTGGCTCAGCCTGTGTAATCCCAGCACTTTGGGAGGCTGAGGCGAGTGAACTGCCTGAGCCTGAGGGTTCAAGACCAGCCTGGGTGACTTGGCGAGATCTCATCGCTACAATAAAATCAAAAATTAGCCAGGTGTGGTAGTGCATGCCTGTAGTCTGGCTACCTGGAAGGCTGAGGCAGAAGGATCGCTGAAACCCAGCGGGTCAATACCGGGGTGGCTGTGAGTGTGCCACTTCAGCCTGGGCGATGGAGTGAGACTCCAACTAAAAAAACAAACAATAAACTCTCAATAAATTAGATATTGAAGGAATGTACCTTAGTGCAAGAAAGTGCATAAATAACCAGTCACAACTGATGTTATACAAAAAACTGAAAAGTCGAAAGTGTTTATTCTGGGATTAGGAACAAGTCAAGAGTGCCCACTCTTGCCATTTTTATTCAACACAGTACTGGAAGTCCTACCAGAGCAATCAGACAAGAAAAAGAAATAAAAGCATCCAAATAGGGAAAGAAGAAGTTAAATGATCTCCGTTTGCAAATGATGTGATCTTATATGTAGAAAAAATGAAAGTCTCCACCAAGAAACTGCTAGAACCAATGAACAAATCCAGTCAAGTATTAGTGTTTCTTAACATTAGCAATAAACTATCTGAAAAAGAAATTCTAAAATTGCTTAGGAATAAATTTAACCAAGTTGGTGAAAGACCTGTTCATGGAAAACTATAATACCCTGATGAACAAAATTTAAAAAGACATAAATAAATGCAAGGATAGCCTGTGTGTATGAATTAAAGAACTAATATTGTTAAAATGTTCATACTATTCAAAGCAATCCACAAATTCAATGCAACCTCTATCAAAATTCTAATGTTGGTTTTTACAGAAATAGAAAAAAAAGATTCCTAAAATTTAGATGGAACCACAAAAGACCTCAAATTACCAAAGCTATTTTGAGCAAAAGAGAAAAAGCTACGGACATCATCCTGCATGATTTCAAAATATGTTATAAAGTTGATATAATCAAAACAGCATGGTATTGGCATTAAGTCAGACACATCAACCAGTGGAACAGGATAGAAAACCCAGAAATAAACTTACAAATTTACAGTCACTTGGTTTTCAAGGAAGGTTCTAAGAATATACAATGAGGAGGACAGTCTCTTCAATAAATGGTGTTGAGAAAACTGGATATCCATATACAGAACAATGGAATTATACCTATACCTTTATCTCACACTGTGTACAAAAATAAACACAAAACGAGTTAAAGACTTAAGCATGAGGCCTGAAAATAAAACTACTAGAAGAAAATGTAAAATAAAATTTTTATGACTTTGATCTGGGCGATGATTTATGAGTAGGATCTTAAAAGCATAGGCAGCAAAAGCAAAAATAGACAACTGAGATTGCATCGAATGAAAAAGCTTCTTCACAGCAAAGTTAGCATTTAACAAAGTGAAGAGGTAATCCAAAGTGAAGAAAATCTCTACAAATCATACTTCTGATAAGGGGTTAACATCTAAAATATATTTAGACCTTAAACAACTCAGCCAGGAACAATGGTTCATGCCTGTAATCCGAGCACACTGGGAGGTGGCAGTGAGAGGACTGCCTAAGTCCAGGGATTTGAGAATAGCCTGGGCAACTTGGTGAGACCTCATCTCAACAATTAAAAAAAAAAAATTATCTGGGGATGGTGGCATGCACCTGTATTTCCAGCTACTTGGAAGACTGAGGCAGAAGGTCAAAAAGCTGCGGTGAGCCCAGCAGGTTGAACCTGTGGTAGCTGTGAGTATGCCACTGCACTTCAGCCTGGGCAACAGAGTGAATCTCCTACTCAAAAACAAAAACAATAAAACCACTCAATAGCAGTAAAACAAATAACCCATTTAAAAATGGGTAAAGGACATGAGAATAAGACAAATGAATGGTCAATAGATATATGAAAAATGCTCAACATCTCTAATCATGGGGAAATGCAAATTAAAACCACAATGAGATAGCACCTCACACCTGTTAAAATGGCTATTATCAAAAAGACAAATGATAACAAACATTGGCAGAGATGTGGAAAAAGGGAACCTGGGTACACTTGGTCGAAATGTCAATTAGTATAGCCATGATGGAAAACAGTATGACGGCTCTTCAAAAAACTAAAGGTAGAGTTACCATATGACCCAGCAATCCCACTTCTGGGTATAGATCCAAAGGAAATAAAATCAGTACGTCAAGGAGATATCTGCACATCTACGTTCACTGCAGCATTATTCACAATAGCCAAGATATGGAAGCAACCTAAGTGTCCTTCAGTGGAAAAACAGATAAAGAAAATGTGGTGTATATACACAATGGAATACTATACATCCTTCAAAATGAAGGAAACCTGATTTGTAAGATGGATGAACATGGAAGACATTATGCTAAGTGAAATAAGTCAGGCACAGAAAGATAGATATGATGTGATCTCTCTCATATGAACAATATAAAAAGTGTAACCCAGGGGCGTGGTGGGAGTCAGAAAGGCTGAGGGGTGTTAGGAAATGGGAAAGGGAAGGCTTTAAAGGGTACAAAGTTCCAGCTAGACAGAAGAAATAAGTTTTAGAGAACTATGGCACAGCATGCTGACTGTGGCTAAATGTGTTACAAATTTCAAAACTGCTAAAAGTAGGTTGTAAATATTCTCACTTCAAAAAAATAAGTAGGTGAGGCCATGGATATGTTAATTAGTTTGATTTAATCTTTCTATAATGTATATATTTATCAAAACACCACCTTGTGCCCCATAAATATGTACAATATTTGTTAATTAGAAATAAAATTTTTAAAAAGTGGTAACATTGGTTGCCTCTAAAAATAACTAGGCTACTGAGATTTATACAAAAGAGATTTTTCATGGGATGCCCCTTTATGACATTTGATTTCAATCTATAAATGTATCACCTAATCTAAAAATAAATTATGTTTAAAGTAAAATAAAATTAGAATGTTGTGTGGGAACATTTTCTATTCTGCATAATGTCCACACTTTCTGTTATTACAAAGATGTACTCAAAATGATTAATAATTTAAACATGTAATACACATAAACAAATTTGTCTCCTTGTCAGATAAGTTTTGAGTGAGGATTGTATATGGACCATTTCAAAAATTTATATTGAGGCACGTTGTTATGTGGCCTGTACCTTCTGTAAATTCTAAGCATTTTGTCAATTGCAACAAGGCTGTATGAGCTATGAAGAATGCACTTTGGGTTTTACCTCGTCTTTGTTTTTTGGCTTTTATTACTTTTAATAAAATAGGAATAGGAAGTCAAAGGACACATAGCAGACATTCATATTTATCATGTTTAAAGCTTTTTTGTAGTTAATGCTTATGAAGTGGTTAAAAACATGCTAAAATACCAGAGTATATAAAGACCATTTAATCCCTTTGGCATGTTTCAGTTTCTGAGTCTTAGTATCATGTTCATATGTGATACGAGTATTTCCTTACAGTTGATGGGAAAGTTGAAATGAAAAAGTCACTGAATGAAATGAAAGTTTTTACAGGTGGGTAAGTTTAGTATAAAACTAAAACTCTCGTTCTGTGTTATGTTTTAAAATCATACATTTTTTCTGTAGTGCTGGATTGACTTTTAAATCCTGGTTTTTTGCCTTTTTTCTGAAGAAGTATTTGCTCCTGACATCCTACCATTTGTTATTGGATGATCAAGATTTTAACATTAAAACTTCATGTGCTGTGAACAAGTCTCTGGTGGTCTTTTACCAGTGTTTCTCCACACTACATAAATATCTAAAACCTAGAAAGCAACAGTAAATGGCAAGATAATATTCAGGAGAGTCATGATTTTCTTTTCACCATGAAAAGTAAATGCACTTTAGCTCAATTAAGCAAATACTTGTAGAATTTTCTAGTTGATTACTTTCAGTTAGGCATCTAATTCACCGACTATACAAACACTTTTTTCCTGCTATTCTGTCAAGTCTCAAAAATTAGAAAACCTTTCTTTTACTAATAAGGCAGAGAATCTTTTTATATTTCAGTCATTTATTTTATATAGATAGGCATTATTTTAACACTGAACCTTCTTTAATTTGTACCATATGTCTTCCAGTTGTGAATAAATACCTTACTTTTCTTTTTTTTTAAGTTGGAGTCTCACTCTGTCACCCAGACTGGAGTATAGTGGCACACTCCCGGCCACCGCAGCCTCGACCTGCTTGGCTCTGGTGAGCCTTCCGCCTCAGTCTTCCAATTAGCTGGAACTAAAGGCACATGCTACTTTTTTGATTTATTGTAGAGATGAGGTCTCACCAAGTTTCCCAGGTGGGTCTCGAACCCATGGGCTCAGGCAATCCACTCACCTCAACTTCCCAAAGCGCGGGATTACAGGCTGAGTCACCAAGCCCGGCTATTATCTTACTTTTCTTACAGTGAACATTCTATTAAATTCAAAGGTGAAAAGATTGATATCAATGATCTCTAAAACACTTTAGAAGCTGTGGGGATTGAGCTCTCGGAAGAGGATTTCTTAAATCTGCAGAAAACCCTTCCAGTTGATGGTAAGCCACAATGATGCTACTCAGGCTTTCCAAAGAACATGGTATGGTGGGCTGTAAGAAGTTCCATGCTTTCCATTTGATTTCCTCTGAAAATTGTTGAAAAGAGGAAATTTAGCTATGTCTTCAGTACTAACTAAAGGTGAAGCAAAAGTCTGTGTCTGAAAAAAATAAAAGAATGTGGAGGAAAGTCAAAGGAGGTGAAAAACTAATTAGAAAGACAAAGAGAAGAGAAAAGGAGGTAGCACATGCTTCCATATTGTTGACATTACAAAATGTTTGTGTGATAGCTTACAAGTTAGAGAACCATTAATGGTGGCTTCAAATGCGAGATTGTGTAGATGTATCACACAGAGAAACATTTCCATTTTCAAACTTCATATTTATTTTAGGATGAGATCAGAGAGATATCTAAGACAAATACTGGGTTTTTAAAAATCCCATGTAATCATAGCATGTGCTTGACCCAACTACCAGGTTTGGGAATACAGATTCTAATTCCCCTACTCGCTTTATCTGTTTTCTTGAGCAAATCAAACTGGAGTTTTGCTATTCATATTGTGAAATACTATTTTTCATATTAATATGAACCAGCCTTTCATAATATCATTTTTTTCTGATATTTATTGTCTTATTTTATTTTCAGTGCATTCCATAAATATTAGTAACTTCCATTTTGTCAAATTTTATGTAGACTCAAGTTAGTCAGATAACTTGGAAATACTCTCCAACTTAGCACGCGTGTGAACCACCATAACCCTAGTGATCTCTCTTGCACAGTGAAACATGTTTCTGGAAATATAACTCCAAAGAAGGTTGTTACCGTTTTGTAGTTCTACCATGCTTTAGTCACCGAACTAACAAATGCTCATACAACTTTCAGGTCGTTGTTATACAAGGAGTAATTCTGCTTTTGTCATGGACGCTGGGATGGCACTTCAGAAGCGATCGCTGGAAGGGATGACGTCTCTCAGGCTGAGTGAGAAGACCGGTAAGAAGGCTAGCCGTCTCAAACTCTCATGGCCGATAATATTTGTGTCTTTAGATTCGGAATCACATTTATAACGTATAGACCA
>NW_007231361.1:0-39357 GCF_000164805.1 Carlito syrichta | reverse complement strand
CTTGATGTGCTTGCTTAGAAATGTCAATCTCCCTGGGAAAATGATGCCTAAAAAGTGGGCTTCACTGTGACTTACTGACATTGAGTCCTGTAATTCACTCTTGCAAGCTGTAATTCCTGATTCTCACTTGTTCTCTTTCGTTCATATTATGCTCTAGAGGGTGACTGCTTCGGTGTGCAACCTGTCAACCTTTCACATTTGGGAAGGCTCAAATTCCTTGTGCCACAATGAGTGATCTGTGACATTCACAGTTACTTGTGGGGAGGCATTTCTGTGACTCGAGCGATTTCCGAGATATTTTTTCTGTATACATTTTCATGTTACTGGAAAGGTAATTATACTGTCGATGCTTTTCAGAATAGCCTTTCTTAGGCCTGTAGTGAATAGGCATCTTCCTTGGGTAAGTCTTTGCCAAATATGTGCTGCACTGTGATCTGTTTGCTGTGACTTCTTTGCTGCCTGCTGTCATACCTACTTCACACTCATTCCCCTTGATTTGTGTTCCTTTCCAGAGAAGGCCTTTGCTTAAGAGAGTGTAGCGACTGTGTTTCACGGATTGGAATATGCAATACATAGTGCCCCAATGAGTGATATTAGTGCTCCACCGTGACTTGCTGTAGAGCATCATTTGTTCATGTTGAGAAATCTAACTCGTGTTTCGGTATTGCATTTCCACCTAATAAGGAACACCAGTGCTGTGCAGTTTTCCTTGATGAATAAGCACGGAGAGCCGATGTTAAAGTTGTGGGGAATGTGGGTCTTCCTTGGACTGGGTATTCCAGGGTGCACTGCCATGCTATTCATTTGCCGTCTGTAGTAAGCTAGCTTTGTGCGTAGTGTCATCCCTGATTTTTAGGGTTTCTCTGTAAATGCGCTATTCTAGTTAGGGAGCTGTTGGTGAAGAGAGTGCAACTTCATGTGCCAAACTGACTGAAACAAAATCCACAGCCTTTGGTTGCAAGACATGCTTCATTCACCAGTGAATCCTGAAAAGGTTTCTCTTTTTACACTGGTGACTAATTGCAAGTAAAGTGACTCTGCACTTTCCTTTGCCAGCAAGGTGTGAATGCCTTTGTTTTGTTTCCAGCAAACAAGCGTCTTCCACCAGAGACATTATTCTCAAGTGCACTGAATTATATAGGGTACTAAGTATTACACTGGCTTTGTTTTGTCTGTAATACCTTATTCTCCCTGTTTCTCTTTAATGTATATTTTATTACTCTGACTGCATATGCGTAGGTGAGCTGTCTTACAATGTTTCCTGTTTATAAAGGTGCAACTCCATGGTTCCACTCTGGGTGTAATGACCGATTTACTGTCATTTTACCAAAAGCATTATTTGTTCACCTGTTGAATTTTAAAAGGTTTTTGATTCTCATGTCCGTCTTCTATGAAAAGCAATTGTTCTTCCTTGGTACTAACGGTTAAGAGCTGACTGGCTTCGCTTGCTTGTTGGAAGTGTGTATCTGGTTGAGAAATGCCCTGTTCAACGTGAGCTGCATTGTTATTTATTTTCACGTAGTTGTATTCTTGTTTGGTGTATGGTGTTATGAATGATTCTCAAGGTACAGGATGATTTAGCCAGGACAGTGATACGTCAATATTTAACTTGTCGGAAAGAGCTCCCAAATAGTGCCACACTGTGTAAAATGAGTGCTACACACTTCCTTGTAGAAGAGGATTATTTCCTTTCTCTTTGAACACAAAAACTTATTCTCGTTGCCATTTCTCTATACTATGAGATGAAATTACAGTGTCGTGTACCTTGCTGAATCAGTGCAGACGGCCTCTGTTTTGCTGTTGGGAATGTGTGTCTTCCTTGGGAAACAGGTTCTCAAATGTGTGCTGCACTGTTTATTGGCTGTCAATGTTATTCCAACTTGGTGCATGCTGCAAAACATGAGGCTAAAAGTTTCTCATTTTCAGTCATGGTATGCACATTGCATTTGTTTGACCTAAGAGTACTTAAATTGGTCTCGTATTGGAAGGTGCAACTAAATGGTGTCACCCCGTGTAAAACGGGAACTCTAGAGTAGAGTAAGTATGCAGTACTTGGGGAATTCACTTGGTGAATTCTTAGATGTTTCATCTTTTCAAATCTTTGTGTTGTTGGAAACAGTGTTGCTGTGCCATATGAGTTGACGAAAAAGAGCTGACTGTCCTTGTTGTGCTTGCTTAGAAATGTTAATCTCCCTTGGAAAATGCTGCCTGAGAATTGGGATACAATGCGACTTACTGACATTGAGTGCTGTAATTCACTGTTGCAAGCTGTAATTCCTGATTCTCACTTGTTCTCTTTCATTGGTATTATTCTCTAGAGGGTGACTGCTTCGGCGTGCGACCTGTCAACCTTTCACATTTGGGAAGGCTCAACTCCCTTGTGCCACAATGAGTGATCTGTGACATTCACAGTTACTTGTGGGGAAGCATCATTTGTGACTCGAGCGAATTCCGTTATATATTTTCCTTATACATTTCCATGTTACTGGAAAGGTATTACACTGCCAATGCTTTTCAGAATAGCCTTTCTTAGGCCTGTAGTGAATAGCCATCTTCCTTGGATAAGTATGTGCCAAATATGTGCTACACTGTGATCTGTTTCCTGTGACTTCTTTTCTGCCTGCTGTAATACCTCTTTGACACTCGTTCCCCTTGATTTGTGTTCCTTTCCACAGAGGGCCTTTTCTTAAGAGAGTGTAACATCTGTGTTTCATGGATTGGAATATGCATTACATATGGCCCCAATGATTGGTTTAAGTGCTCCACAGTTACTTGATGTAGAGCATCATTAGTTCATGGTGACAAATGTAAATCGTGTTTCCGTATTGCATTTCCACCTAATAAAAGAACACCAGTGCTGTGCACTTTTCCTTGATGAAGAAGCACTGAGAGTCGTTGTTAAAGTTGTGGTGAATGTGGTTTTCCTTTGGACAGCTATTCAGGGTTCACTGCAAGCTATTCATTTTCAGTCTGTAGTAGATAGCTTTGTGCGTACTGTCATCCCTGATTTTTAGTTTCCCTTTACATACTCTATCCTAGTCAGGGAGCTTTTGGTGAAGAGAGTGCAACTTCATGTGCCGAACTTACTGGAAACCATATCCACAGCCATTGGTAGCAAGGCATGTTTCATTCACCAGTGAATGCTCAAAAGTTTTCTCTTTTTACACTGGTGACTAATTGCGAATAAAATGACTCTGCAACTTCCTTTAATGGCAAGGTGTGTATGCCTTTGTTTTCTTTCTGGGAAACAAGCCTTTTCCACCAGAGACATTCTTCTAAAGTGTACTGAATTGTATAGGATACTAAGTATTTCACTGTCTGATTTTTGTGTAATACCTGAATCTCCCTGTTTCTCTTCAATGTATATTTTACTACACTGACTTCATATGCCTAGGTGAGCTGTCTTACAACATTTCCTGTTTAAAAAGGTACAACTCCATTGTTCCACTCTGGGTGAAATGACCGATTCACTGTCATTTTCGAAAAAGCATTATTTTTTCACCAATTGAATTCTAAATTGTTTTTGATTCGCATGTCCGTCTTCTATGAAAACCAATTGTTCTTCATTGGCATGAACGGTTAAGAGGTGACTGGCTTCCCTTGATTGTTGGAAGTGTGTATCTGGTTCAGAATTGCCGGGTTAAACGTTAGCTGCATTGTTATTTATTTTCAAGTAGTTTTATTCTTGCTTGGTGTATGGTGTCATAAATGATTCTCAAGTTACAGGATGATTTAGCGCAGCACAGCGATATGTCAATACTTCACTTGTCGGAAAGAGCTACAAAATTGTGCCACACTGAGTAAAATGAGTGCTACTCACTTCTTTGTAGAAGAGAATCGTTTGCTTTCTCTTTGAACACAAGAAGTCATTTTTATTGCCGTTTCTTTATACTACGAGATGCAATTACAGTGCCGTGTGCCTTTCTGAATCAGCGCAGATGACCTCTATTTGGATGTTGGGAAAGTGTATCTTCCTTGGGAAACAGGTTCTCAAATGTGTGCTGCACTGTTTATTGGTTGTCAATGTTATTCCAACTTGGTGCATGCTGCAAAACATGAGGCTGAAAGTTTCTCATTTTCAGTCATGCAATGCACATTGCATTTTTTTGACCTAAGAGTACTTTAATAGGTCACGTATTGGAAGGTGCAACTAAATGGTGACGCCTGGTGTAAAACGGAAACTACACAGTAAAGTATGCAGTACTTAGGGAATTCACTTGGTGAATTCTAAGATGTTTCTCCTTTTGAAATCTTTTTGTTGTAGGAAACGCCGTTGGTGTGCCATATGAATTGATGAAAAAGAGCTCACTGCCCTTGATGTGCTTGCTTAGAAATGTCAATCTCCCTCGGAAAATGCCGCCTGAGAAGTGGCCTACACTGTGACTTACTGACAATGAGTGCTGTAATTCACTGTTGCAAGCTGTAATTCCTGATTCTCACTTGTTCTCTTTCGTTGATATTATGCTCTAGAGGGCGACTGCTTCGGCGTACGACCTGTCAACCTTTCACATTTAGGAAGGCTCAACTCCCTTGTGCCACAGTGAGTGATCTGGGACATTCACAGTTACTTGTGGGGAAGCATTATTGGTGACTCGAATGAATTCTGGGATATTTTTTGTTTATATATTTTTGTATTTCTGGAAAGGTATTACACTGTCGATGCTTTTCAGAATAGCCTTTCTTAGGCCTGTAGTGCATAAGTATCTTCCTTGGGTATGTCTGTGCCAAATATGTGCTGCACTGTGATCTGTTTCCTGTGACTTCTTTGCTGCCTTCTGTAAACCTCCTTCACACTCGTTCCCCTTGATTTGTGTTCCTTTCCAAAGAGGGCCTTGTCTTAAGAGAGTGTAACGTCTGTGTTTCACGGATTGGAATATGCAATACATAGGGCCCCAATGATTGGTATAAGTGCTCCACAGTTACTTGATGTAGAGCATCATTAGTTCATCGTGAGAAATCTAAATCGTGTTTCCGTATTGCATTTCCACCTAATAAGGAACACCAGTGCTGTGCAGTTTTCCTTGATGAATAAGCACGGAGAACCGATGTTAAAGTTGTGGCTAATGTGGGTCTTCCTTTGGACAGGCTATTCCAGGCTGCACTGCCGTGCTATTCATTTTCAGTCTGTATTAAGATAGCTTTGTGCGTACTGTCATCCCTGATTTTTAGGGTTTCTCTTTACATACTCTATCCTAGTCAGGGAGCTTTTGGTGAAGGGATTGCAACTTCATGCGCCGAACTGACTGGAAACCATATCCACAGCCATTGGTAGCAAGGCATGTTTCATTCACCAGTGAATTCTGTAAAGGTTTCTCTTTTTACACTGGTGACTGATTGCGAGTAAAATGCCTCTGCACCTTCCTTTGATGGCAAGGCGTGAATGCCTTTGTTTTGTTTCCGGGAAACAAGCGTTTTTCTCCGGAGACATTCTTCTAAAGTGCACTGAATTGTATAGGCTACTAAGTATTACACTGGCTTTGTTTCTTCTATAATACCTGATTCTCCCTGTTTCTCTTTAATGTATATTTTCCTACACTGACTGCATATGCCTAGTTGAACTGTTTTACAACGTTTCCTGTTTAAAAAGTTACAACACCATTGTTCCACTCTGGGTGAATTGACCGATTCACTGTCATTTTACAAAAATCCTTATTTTTTCACCTATTGAATTCTAAAAGGTTTTTGATTCGCGTGTCCCTCTTGTATGAAAAGCAATTGTTCTTCATTGGCATGAACGGTTAAGAGCTGACAGGCTTCGCTTGATTGTTGGAAGTGTGTATCTGGTTGGGAAATGCCGTGTTAAACGTTAGCTGCATTGTTATTTTTTTCAAGTAATTTTATTGTTGCTTGGTGTATGGTGTCATAAATGATTCTCAAGGCACAGGATGATTTAGCGCAGCACAGCGATATGTCAATACTTCATTTGTCCGAAAGAGCTCCCAAATTGTACCACACTGAGTAAAGGAGCGCTACACACTTCCTTGTAGAAGAGGATCGCTTGCTTTCGCTTTGAACACAAAAAGTCATTTTCGTTGCCCTTTCTCTATACTAAGAGGTGCAATTACATTGCCCTGGGCCTTGCTGAATCAGCTCAGATAACCTCTGTTTTGCTGTTGGGAATGTGTATCTTCCTTGGGAAACAGGTTCTCAAATGTGTGCTGCACAGTTTATTGGCTGTCAATGTTATTCCAACTTGGTGCATGCTGCAAAATATGAGGCTCAAAGTTTCTCATTTTCAGTTATGCAATGCACATTGCATTTGTTTGACCTAAGAGTAGTTTAATGGGTTACGTATTGGAAGGTGCAACTAAATGGTGCCGCCCGGTGTAAAACGGAAACGCCACAGTAAAGTATGTAGTACTTGGGGAATTCACTTGGTAAATTCTAAGAAGTTTCTCCTTTTCAAATCTTTGTGTTGTAGGAAACACCGTGGCTATGCCATATGAGTTGATGAAAAAGAGCTGACTGCCCTTGATGTGCTTGCTTATAAATGTCAATCTCCCTCGAAAAATGAAATGCTGCCTGAGAAGTGGGCTGCACTGTGAGTTACTGACATTGAGTGCTGTAATACACTGTTGCAAGCTGAAATTCCTGATTCTCACTTGTTCTCTTTCGTTGATATTATGCTCTAGAGGGTGACTGCTTTGGCGTGAGGCTTGTCAACCTTTCACATTTAGGAAGGCTTAACTCCCTTGCTCCACGATCAGTGATCTGGGACATTCACAGTTACTTGTGGGGACGCATTATTTGTGACCCTGGCGAATTCCAAAGTATTATTTCTCTATACATTTTCGTGTTTTGGGAAAGGTAATTACACTGTCGACTGCTTTTCGGAATAGCCTTTCTTAGGCCTGTAGTCAATAGGCATCTTCCTTGGGTAAGTCTGTGTCAAATATGTGCTGCACTGTGATCTGTTTGCTATGACTTCATTGCTGCCTGCTGTAGTATCTACTTCACACTCGTTCCCCTTCATTTGTGTTCCTTTGCAGAGAGGGTCTTTGCTTAAGAGAGTGTAACGACTGTGTTTCACGGATTGGAATATGCAATACATAGTGCCCCAATGAGTGATGTAAGTGCTCCACCGTGACTTGCTGTAGAGCATCATTTGTTCATGGTGAGAAATCTAACTGGTGTTTCGGTATTGCATTTCCACCTAAAAAGGAACACCAGTGCTGTGCAGTTTTCCTTGATGAATAAGCACGGAGACCCGATGTTAAAGTTGTGGTGAATGTGGGTCTTCCTCGGACAGGGTATTCCAGGGAGCACTGCCTTGCTCTTCATTTGCCATCTGTAGTAAGCTAGCTTTGTGCGTACTGTCATCCCTGATTTTTAGAGTTTCCCTGTACTTTCGCTATCCTAGTCAGGGAGCTTTTGGTGAAGAGAGTGCAACTTCATGTGCCGAACTGACTGAAACAATATCTACAGCCATTGGTTGCAAGACATGCTTCATTCACCAGTGAATGCTGAAAAGGTTTCTCTTTTTACACTGGTGACTCATTGCGAGTAAAGGGACACTGCACCTTCCTTTGCCGGCAAGGGGTGAATGCTTTGTTTGTTTCCAGCAAACAAGCTTCTTCCACCGGAGACATTCTTCTAAAGTGCACTAAATTGTATAGGGTACTAAGTATTACTCTGGCTTTTTTTTTGTAATACCTTATTCTCCCTGTTTCTCTTTAATGTATATTTTACTACTCTGACTGCATATCCCTAGGTGAAGTGTCTTACAATGTTTCCTGTTTAAAAAGGTGCAACTCCATGGTTCCACTCTGGGTGAAATGACCGATTCACTTTCATTTTACCAAAAGCATTATTTGTTCACCTGTTGAATTCTAAAAGATTTTTGATTCACATGTCTGTCTTCTATGAAAAGCAATTGTTCTTCCTTGACACTAACGGTTAAGAGCTGGCAGGCTTCGCTTGCTTGTTCGAAGTGTGTATCTGGTTGGGAAATGCCGTGTTCAACGTTAGCTGCATTGTTATTTATTTTCAAGTAGTTGTATTCTTGTTTGGTGTATGGTGATATCAATGATTCTCAAGGTACAGGATGATTTGCCAGAACAGTGATATGTCATTACATCACTTGTCAGAAAGAGCTCCCAAATTGTGCCACACTGAGTAAAATGAGTGCTGCACACTTCCTTGTAGAAGAGGGTTATTTGCTTTCTCTTTGAACACAAAAAGTCATTTTCCTTGCCGTGTCTCTATACTGAGACGCAATTACAGTGCCGTGTGCCTTGCTGAATCAGTGCAGATGGCCTCTGTTTTGCTTTGGCGAATGTGTATCTTCCTTGGGAAACAGGTTCTCAAATGTGTGCTGCACTGTTTATTGACTGTCAATGTTATTCCAACTTGGTGCATGCTGCAAAACATGAGGCTCAAAGCTTCTCATTTTCAATTATGCAATGCACATTGCATTTGTTTGACCTAAGAGTACTTCAATAGGTCACGTACTGAAAGGTGCAACTAAATGGTGCCGACCGGTGTTAAACGGGAACTCCACATTAGAGTAAGCATGCAGTACTTGGGGAATTCACTTGATGAATTCTAAGATGTTTCACCTTTTCAAATCTCTGTGTTGTAGGAAACACCGTTGCTGTGCCATATGAATTGACGAAAAAGAGCTGACTGCCCTTGATGTGCTTGCTTAGAAATGTCAATCTCCCTGGGAAAATGCTGCCTGAGAAGTGGGCTTCACTGTGACTTACTGACATTGAGTCCTGTAATTCACTCTTGCAAGCTGTAATTCCTGATTCTCACTTGTTCTCTTTCGTTGATATTATGCTCTAGAGGGTGACTGCTTCGGCGTGCGACCTGTCAACCTTTCACATTTGGGAAGGCTCACCTCCCTTGTGCCACAATGAGTGATCTGGGACATTCACAGTTACTTGTGGGGAAGCATCATTTGTGACTTGAGCGAATTCCGATATATTTTTTTCGTATACATTTTCATGTTACTAGAAAGGTATTACACTGTCGATGTTTTTCAGAATAGCCTTTCTTAGGCCTGTAGTGAATAGGCATCTTCCTTGGGTAAGTCTGTGCCAAATATGTGCTGCACTGTGATCTGTGTGCTGTGACTTCTTTGCTATCTGCTGTAATACCTCTTTCACACTCGTTCCCCTTGATTTGTGTTCCTTTCCAGAGAGGGCCTTTTCTTAAGAGAGTGTAACGTCTGTGTTTCATGGATTGGAATATGCAATACATAGGGCCCCAATGATTGGTATAAGTACTCCACAGTTACTTGATGTAGAGCATCATTAGGTCATGGTGAGAAATCTAAATGGTGT
The DNA here is from genome assembly GCF_000164805.1 of Carlito syrichta. Classification (NCBI taxonomy): domain Eukaryota; kingdom Metazoa; phylum Chordata; class Mammalia; order Primates; family Tarsiidae; genus Carlito; species Carlito syrichta. The sequence goes on along the minus strand of NW_007231361.1, from coordinate 30,070 downwards.
TCCCGTATTGCATTTCCACCTAATAAGGAACACCAGTGCTGTGCACTTTTCCTTGATGAATAAGCACAGAGAGTAGTTGTTAAAGTTGTGGTGAATGTGGGTCTTCCTTTGGACAGGCTATTCCAGGGTGCACTGCCACGCTATTCATTTTCAGTCTGTAGTAAGATAGCTTTGTGAGTACTCTCATCCCTGATTTTTAGAGTTTCCCTTTACATGCTCTATCCTAGTCAGAGAGCTTTTGGTGAAGAGAGTGCAACTTCATGTGCCGAAGTGACTGGAAACCATATCCACTGCCATTGGTAGCAAGGCATGCTTCAATAACCAGTGAATGCTTAAAAGGTTTCTCTTTTTACACTGGTGACTAATTGAGAGTAAAATGATTCTGCACCTTCCTTTGACGGCCAGGCGTGAACGCCTTTGTTTCGTTTCCGGGAAACAAGTGTCTTCCACCGGAGACATTCTTCTAAAGTGCACTTCATTGTATAGGGTACTAAGTATAACACTGGCTTGTGTTTTCTGTAATACCTGATTCTCCCTGTCTCTGTTAAATGTATATTTTACTACACTGACTGGACTGCATATGCCTATCTGAGCTGTATTACAATGTTTCCTGTTTAAAAAAGTGCAACTCCATTGTTCCACTTTGGGTGAAATGACCGATTCACTGTCACTTTACAAAAAGCATTATTTTTTCACCTATTGAATTCTAAAAGGTTTTTGATTCGCTTGCCTGTCTTCTACGAAAAGCAATTGTTCTTCGTTGGTTTAACGCTTAAGAGCTGACAGGCTTTTCTTGATTGTTGGAAGTATGTATCTGGTTGGGAAATGCGTTGTTAAACGTTAGCTGCATTGTTATTTATTTTCAAGGAGTTTTATTCTTGCTTGGTGTATGGTGTCATTAATGATTCTCAAGGTACAGGATGATTTAGTGCCGCACAGCGATATGTCAATACTTCACTGGTCGGAAAGAGCTCCCAAATTGTGCCACACTGAATAAAATGAGTGCTATACACTTCCTTGTAAAAGAGGATCGTTTGCTTTCTCTTTGAACACAAAAAGTCAATTTCCTTGCCGTTTCTCTATACTATGAGATGCTATTACAATGCCGTGTGCCTTGCTGAATCAGCGCAGACGGCCTCTGTTTTGCTGTGGGGAATGTGTATCTTCCTTGGGAAACAGGTTCTCAAAGGTGTGCTGCACTGTTTATTGGCTTTCAATGTTATTCCAACTTGGTGCTTGCTGCAAAACATGAGGCTCAAAGTTTCTCATTTTCAATTATGCAATGCACATTGCATTTGTTTGACCTAAGAGTACTTCAATAGGTCGCGTACTGGAAAGTGCAACTAAATGGTGTCGCCCGGTGTGAAACGGGAACTCCACAGTAGAGTAAGTATGCAGTACTTCGGGAATTTTCTTGGTGAATTCTAAGATATTTCTCCATTTCAAATCTCTGTGTTGTAGGAAACACCATTGCTGTGCCATATGAATTGACGAAAAAGAATTGACTGCCCTTGATGTGCTTACTTAGAAATGTCAACCTCCCTGGGAAAATGCTGCCTGAGAAGTGGGCTTCACTGTGACTTACTGACATTGAGTCGTGTAATTCACTCTTGCAAGCTCTAATTCCTGATTCTCACTCGTTCTCTTTCATTGATATTATGCTCTAGAGGGTGACTGCTTCGGCGTGCGACCTGTCAACCTTTCACATTTGGGAAGGCTCAAATTCCTTGTGCCACAATGAGTGATCTGTGACATTTACAGTTCTTTGTGGGGAAGCATTATCTGTGACTCGAGCGATTTCCGAGATATTTTTTCCGTATACATTTTCATGTTACTGGAAAGGTAATTATACTGTCGATGCTTTTCAGAATAGCCTTTCTTAGGCCTGTAGTGAATAGGCATCTTCCTTGGGTAAGTCTGTGTCAAATATGTGCTGCACTGTGATCTGTTTGCTGTGACTTCTTGGCTGCCTGCTGTCATACCTACTTCACACTCGTTCTCCTTGATTTGTGTTCCTTTCCAGAGAAGGCCTTTGCTTAAGAGAGTGTACCGACTGTGTTTCACGGATTGGAATATGCTATACATAGTGCCCCAATGAGTGATGTAAGTGCTCCACAGTTACTTGCTGTAGAGCATCATTTCTTCATGGGGGAAATCTAAATGGTGTTACCATTTTGCATTTCCACCTAATAAGGAATACCAGTGCTGTGCAGTTTTCATTGATGAATAAGCATCGAGAGCCATTGTTAAATTTGTGGTGAATGCGGGTTTTCCTTTGGACAGGCTATTCCTGGGTGCCCTGCCATCCTATTCATTTACAGTATGTAGTAAGCTAGCTTTGTGCATACTGTCATCCCTGATTCTTAATTTCCCTTTACATACTCTCTCATAGTCAGGGAGCTTTTGGTGAAGAGAGTGCAACTTCCTGTGCTGAACTGACTGGAAACAAATCTCCACAGCCATTGTTAGCAAGTCGTGCTTCATTCACCGTTGAATCCTGAAAATGTTTCTCTTTTTACACTGATGTCTAATTCTGAGTAAAATGACTCTGCGGTTTCCTTTGCCAGCAAGGCGTGAATACTTTTGTTTTGTTCAGAAAACAAGCGTCTTCCATCGGAGACATTCTTCTAAAGTGCACTACATTGTATAGGGCAATAAGTATTACACTGTCTTTTTTTTTTCTGTAATACCTGATTCTCCCTGTTTTTCTTTAATGTATATTTTACTACACTGACTGCATATGCCTAGGAGTGCTGTATTACAATGTTTCCTGTTTTAAAAAGTGCAACTCCATGGTTCCACATGGAGTGAAATGAATGATTCACTGTCATTTTAGAAAAAGCATTATTTGTTCACCTATTGAATTCTAAAATATTTTTGATTTGCATGTCCGTCTTATATGAAAAGCAATTGTTCTTCGTTGGCATTAATGGTTAAGAGCTGACAGGCTTTGCTTCCTTGTTGGAAGTGTGTATCTTGTTGGGAAATGTCATGTTAAACATTTGCTGCATTTTTATTTATTTTCAAGCGGTTTTATTCTTCCTTGGTGTATGGTGTCATAAATGATTCTCAAGGTACAGGATGATTTAGCGCAGCAGACCGATATGTCAGTACTTCACTTGTCGGAAAGAGCTCCCAAATCGTGCCACACTGAGTAAAATGAGGGCTACACGCTTGTAGAAGAGGATCATTTTCTTTCTCTTTTAATACAAAAATTTTTCCCATTGCTGTTTCTCTATGCTACGAAACACAATTACAGTGCGGTTTGCCTTGCTGAATCAGCACAGACGGCCTCTGTTTTGGTGTTGGGAATGTGTATCTTCCTTGGGAAACATGTTTTCAAATGTGTGCTGCACTATTTATTGGGCTGTCAATGTTATTCTAAGTTGGTGCATGCTGCATTATATGAGGCTCAAAGTTTCTCATTTTCAGTTATGCTATGCACATTGCATTTGTTTGTCCTAAAAGTACTGTAATAGGTCATGTATTAGAAAGTGCCACTAAATGATGCCGCCCGGAATTCAGTGGGAACTCCACAGTTAGAATAAGTATGCAGTACTTGGGGAATTCACTTGGTGAATTCTAAGATATTTCTTCTATTCAAATCTTTGTGTTGTAGGAAACACCATTGCTCTGCCATATGCATTGACGAAAAATAACTGACTGCCCTTGGTGTGCTTGCTGTGAAAGTTAATCTCTTTTGGAAAATGCTGTGTGAGAAGTGGGCTGCAGTGTGACTTACTGACATTGAGTCCTGTAATGCACTGTTGCAAGCTGAAATTCCTGATTCTCACTTTTTCTCTTTCGTTGATATTATGCTCTAGAGGGTCACTGCTTTTTCTTGTTGCTTGTCAATCTTTCACATTTAGGAAGGCTCAACTCCCTTGTGCCACAATGAGTGATCTGGGACGTTCAAGTTGCTTGTAGGGAAGCAAGTTTTGTTACCCGGGCGAATTCCAAAATATTTTTCCCTTATACATTTTCGTGTTTTCAGAAAGGTAATTACACTCTCGGCTGCTTTCCGGAATAGACTTTCGTAGGCCTGTAGTGAATAGGCATCTTCCTTCGGTAAGTCTGTCAAAAATATGTGCTGCACTGTGATCTGTTTGCTGTGACTTCATTGCTGCCTGTTGTAATACCTCCTTCACACTCGTTCCCCTTGATTTGTGTTCATTTGCAGAGAGGGCCTTTGCTTAAGAGAGTGTAACGTCTGTGTTTCACCGATTGGAATATGCAATACATAGTGCCCCAATGAGTGATATAAGTGCTCCACAGTTATTTGCTGTAGAGCAACATTTGTTCATGGGGAGAAATCTAAATGGTGTTTGCGTATTGCATTTCCACCTAATAAGGAATATCAGTGCTATGTAGTTTTCATTGATGAATAAGCACGGAGAGCCAATGTTAAAGTTGTAGTGAATTGGGTCTTCCTTGCGACAGGCTATTCCCGGGTGTACTGCCATGCTATTCATTTGCAATCTGTAATAAGCTAGCTTTGTGCATACTGTCATCCCTGATTCTTAGAATTTCCCTTTACATACTTACCCTAGTCAGGGAGATTTTGGTGAAGGGAGTGCAACTTCACGTGCTGACCTGACTGGAAACAAATCTTCACAGCCATTGATAGCAAGGCATGTTTCCTTCACCGGTGAATCCTGAAAATGCTTCTCTTTTTACACCGGTGTCTAATTCCGCGCAAAATGACTCTGCGGTTTCCTTTGCCAGCAAGGTGTGAATGCCTTTGTTTTGTTTCCGGAAACCAAGCGTCTTCCACTGGAGACATTCTTCAAAAGTGCACTTCATTGTATATGGCAATAAGTATTACACTGACTTTGTTTTTTCTGTAATACCTGATTCTCCCTGTTTCTCTTTAATGTATATTGTACTACACTGAATGCATATGCCTAGGTGAGCTGTATTACAATGTTTCTTGTTTAAAAAATTGCAACTCCGTGGTTCCACATGGAGTGAAAAGACCGAATCACTGTCATTTTAGAAAAAGTCTTATTTGTTCACCTATTTAATTCTAAAAGGTTTTTGATTTGCATGTCCATCTTATAGGAAAACCAATTGTTCTTCGTTGGCATTAATGGTTAAGAGCTGACAAGGATTCTCTTGCTTGTTTGAAGTGTGTATCAGATTGGAAAACGCCATGTTAAACGTTTGTTGCGTTATTTATTTTCAAGTAGTTTTATTCTTGCTTCGTGTATGGTGTCATAAATGATTTTCAAGGTACAGGATGATTTAGCACAGCGGAGCTATATGTCAATACTTCAATTGTTGTAAAGAGCACCCAAATCGAGCCACATTGAGTAAAATGAGTGCTACACACTTGCTTGTAGAAGAGGATCATTTGCTTTCTCTTTGAATACAAAATGTGTTTCCCGTTGCCATTGCTCTATGCTACAAGACGCAATTACAGTGCTGTTTGCCTTGCTGAATCAGCGCAGATGGCTCTGTTTTGATGTTGGGAATGTGTATCTTCCTTGGGAAAGAAGTTGTCAATTGTGTGGTGCACTATTTATTGATTGTCAATGTTATTCTATCTTGGTGCATGCTGCAATACATGAGGCTCAAAGTTTCTCCTTATCAGTTATGCTATGCACATTGCATTTGTTTGACCTAAGAGTAGTATAATAGGTCACGTATTACAATGTGCAACTAAATGGTGCCACCCGGAGTGCAGTGGGAACTCCACAGTAAAGTATGCAGTACTTGGGGAATTCACTTGGTGAATTCTAAGATGTTTCTCCTATTCAAATCTTTGTGTTGTAGGAAACAGCATTGCTCTGCCATATGCATTGATGCAAAAAAGCTGACTGCCATTGGTGTGCTTTTCAGAATGTTAATCTCCCTTGGAAAATGCTGTGTGAGAACTGGGCTGCACTGTGATTTAGTGATATTGAGTACTATAATGCACTGTTAAACTGAAATTCCTGTTTCTCACTTGTTCTCTTTCGTTGATATTATGCTCTAGAGGGTGACTGCATTGGCGTGCAGCTTGTCAGCCTTTCACATTTAGGAAGGCTCAACTCTTTTATGCCACAATGAGTGATCTGGGACATTCACAGTTACTTGTGGGGAAGCATTAATTGTGACCTGGGTGAATTCAGAAACATTGTTTCCTTATTCATTTTCGTGTTATGGGAAAGGTAATTACACTGTCAATTGCTTTTCGGAATAGCCTTTCTTAGGCTTGTAATGAATAGGCCTCTTCCTTGGGTAAGTCTGTGCCAAATATGTGCTGCACTGTGATCTCATTGCTATGACTTCATTGCTGCCTGCTGTAATACCTCCTTCACCCTCATTCCCCTTGATTTGTGTTCCTTTCCACAGAGGGCCTTGACTTAGAGTGTAACGTCTGTGTTTCACAGATAGGAATATGCAATATATAGTGACCCAATGAGTGATATAAGTTCTCCACAGTGACTTGCTGTAGAGCATCATTTGTTCATGGGGAGAAATCTAAATCGTGTTTCCGTATTACATTTCCACCTAATAAGGAATACCAGTGCTGTGCAGTTTTCATTGATGAATAAGCACCGAGAGCTGATGTTAAAGTTGTGGTGAATGTGGGTCTTCCTTGGGGCAGGCAATTTCAGGGTTCACTGCCATGCTATTTATTTGCAGTCTGTAGTAGGCTAGCTTTGTGTGTACTGTCATCTCTGATTCTTAGAGTTTCCCTTTAAATACTGTATCCTACTCAGGGAGCTTTTGGTGAAGAGAGTGCAACTTCATGTGCTGAACTGACTGGAAACAAATCTCCACAGCCATTGGTAGCAAGGCATGTTTCAATGACTGGTGAATGCTGAAAACGTTTCTCTTTTTACACTGTTGTCTAATTCTGAGTAAAATGACTCTGCAGTGTCCTTTGCTGGCAAGGCGTGAATGCCTCTGTTTTGTTTCCGGGGAACAAGCGTCTTCAACTGGAGACATTCTTCTAAAGTGCACTTCTTTGTATAGGGCAATAAGTTTTACACTGTCTTTTTTTTCCTGTAATACCTGATCCTCCCTGTTTCTCTTTAATGTATATTGTACTACACTGACTGCATATGCCTAGGTGAGCTGTATTGTAATGTTTCCTGTTTCAAAAAGTGCATCTCCATGGTTCCACATGGAGTGAAATGACCGATTCACTGTCATTTTAGAAAAAGCATTATTTGTTCACCTATTGAATTCTAAAAGGTTTTCGATTTGCAAGTCTGTCTTATATGAATAGCAATTGTTCTCCCTTGGCATTAACCATTAAGAGCTGACAGGCTTTGCTTGCTTGTTGGAAGTGTGTATCAGTTTGGGAAATGCCATGTTAAACGTTTGCTGCATTGTTATTTATTTTCAAGTGGTTTTATTCTTGCTTGTTGTATGGTGTCATAAATGATTCTCAAGGTACAGGATGATTTAGCGCAGCAGAGCGATATGTCAATACTTTACTGGTCGGAGAGAGCACCCAAAATGTGCCACACTGAGTAAAATGAGTGCTACACACTTGCTGGTAGAAGAGGATCATTTGCTTTCTCTTTGAATACAAAAAGTTTTTCCCGTTGTCGTTTCTCTATACTACGATACGCAATTACAGTGCCGTTTGCTTGCTGAATCAGCACAGATGGCCTCTGTTTTGCTGTTGTGAATGTGTATCTTCCTTGGGAAACAGTTTTCAAATGTGTGCTGCACTATTTATTGGCTGTCAGTGTTATTGTAACTTGGTGTATGCTGCAATACATGAGGCTCAAAGTTTCTCCTTATCAGTTATGCTATGCACATTGCATTTCTTTGACCTAAGAGTAGTATAATAGGTCATGTATTAGAATGTGCAACTAAATGGTGCTGCCCGGAGTGCAGTGGGAACTCCACAGTAGAGTAAGTATGCAGTACTTGGGGAATTGACTTGGTGAATTCTAAGATATTTCTCCTTTTCAAATCTTTGTGTTGTAGGAAACACCATTGCTCTGCCATACGCATTGACGAAAAATAGCTGACTGCCCTTGGTGTGCTTACTTTGAATGTTAATCTCCCTTGGAAAATACTGTGTGAGAAGAGGGCTGCACTGTGACTTACTGACCTTGAGTCTTATAATGCACTGTTGCAAGCAGAAATTCCTGATTCTCACTTGTTCCCTTTCATTGATATTATGCTCTAGAGGGTGAGTGCTTTGGCATGCGGCTTGTCAACCTTTCACATTTAGGAAGGCTCATCTCCCTTGTGCCAAAATGAGTGATCTGGGACATTCACAGTTACTTGTGGGGAAGCATTATTTGTGACCCGGGCGAATTCTGACGTATTTTTTCCTTATACATTTTCGTGTTATGGGAAAGGTAATTACACTCTCTACTGCTTTTTAGAATAGGCTTTCTTAGGCCTGCAGTGAATAAGCATCTTTCTTGGGTAGTCTGTGCCAAATAAGTGCTGCACTGTGATCTGTTTGGTATGACTTCATTGCTGCCTCCTGTAATACCTCCTTCACACTCTTTCCCCTTGATTTGTGTTCCTTTGCAGAGAGGGCCTTTGCTTAAGAGAGTGTAACGTCTGTGTTTCACAGATTGGAATATGCAATACATAGTGCCCCAATGAGTGATATAAGTGCTCCACAGTTACTTGCTATAGAGCATCATTTGATCATGGGGAGAAATCTAAATGGTGTTTCCGTTTTGCATTTCCACCTAATAAGGAATACCAGTGCTGTGCAGTTATCATTGATGAATAAGCATGGAGAGCTGATGTTATAGTTGTGGTGAATGTGGGTCTTCCTTGGGACAGGCTATTCCAGGGTGTACTGCCATGCTATTCATTTGCAGTCTGTAGTAAGCTATCTTTGTGCGTACTGTCGTCCCTGATTCTTAGAGTTTCCCTTTATATACTCTATCCCAGTCAGAGAGCTTTTGGTGAAGAGAGTGTATCTCCATGTGCTGAAGTGACTGGAAACAAATCTCCACAGCCATTGGTAGCAAGGCGTGCTTCATTCACTGGTGAATGCTGAAAAGTTATCTCTTTTTACACTGATGTCTAATTCTGGGTAAAATGACTCTGCGGTTTCCTTTTCCAGCAAGGCGTGAATGCCTTTCTTTTGTTTCCGGAAAACAAACGTCTTTCACCGGACATGCTTGTAAAGTGCACTTCATTGTAGAGGGCAATAAGTATTACACTGGCTTTGTTTTTTCTGTAATACCTGATTCTCCCTGTTTCTCTTTAATGTATATTGTACTACTCTGACTGCATATGCCTAGGTGAGCTGTATTACAATGTTTCCTGTTTAAAAAGTGCAACTCCATGGTTCCACATGGAGTGAAATGACCGATTCCCTGTCATTTTAGAAAAAGCATGATTTGTTCATCTATTGAATTCTAAAAGGTTTTTGATTTGCCTGGCAGTCTTTTATGAAAAGCAGTTGTTCTTCGTTGGCATTAATGGTTAAGAGCTGACAGGCTTCACTTGCTTGTTGGAATTGTGTTTCAGGTTGGGAAACGCTGTGTTAAATGTTTGCTGCATTGTTATTTATTTTTGAGTTGTTTTATTCTTACGTGGTGTATGGTGTAATAAATGCTTCTCAAGGTATAGATTGAGTTAGCGCAGCAGATCCATGTGTCAATACTTCACATGTCGGAAAGAACTTCAAATTGTGCCACATGAGTAAAAGGAGTGCTACACACTTGCTTGTAGAAGAGGATCATTTGTTTTCTCTTTGAATGCCAGAAGTTTTTCCCGTTGCCGTTTCTCTATGCTACAAAATGCAATTACATTGCCATTTGCCTTGCTGAATCAGCGCACACGACCTCTGTTTTGCTGTTGGGAATGTGTATCTTTCTTGGGAAACAGGTTTTCAAATGTGTACTGCACTATTTATTGGCTGTCAATATTATTCTAACTTGGTGCATGCTGCAATACATAAGGTTCAGAGTTTCTCATTTTCAGTTATGCTATGCACATTGCAGTTGTTTGACTTAAGAGTATTTTAATTGGTCACGTATTGGAATGTGGAACTAAATGATGGCACCTGGTGTGTAATGGGAACTCTACAGTAGAGGAAGAATGCAGTACTAGGTGAAATCACTTGGTGAATTCTAAGATGTTTCTGCTTTTCAAATTTTTGTCTTGTCGGAACACCATTACTCTGCCATATACATTGACGAAAAAGAGCTGATTGCCCTTGATGTGCTCGCTTTGAATGTTAATCTCCCTTGGAAAATGCTTTGTGACAAATGGGCTGCACTGTTACTTACTGACATTGAGTCTTATGATGAACTCTTTCAAGCTATAACTCCTGATTCTCACTTGTTCTCTTTCGTTGATATTATGCTTTTGTGGGTGATTGGGGACATTCACAGTTAATTTTGGGGAAGCATTATTTGTGACCCAGGCTAATTCCGAAATATTTTTTCCATATACATTTTTGTGTTATGGGAAATGTAATTACGCTGTCAATTGCTTTTGGGAATAGCCTTTCTTAGGCCTGTGGTGGATAGGCATCTTCCTTGGGTAAGTTTGTGCCAAATTTGTGCTGCACTGTGATCTGTTTGCTATGAATTCATTGCTGCCTGCTGTAAAACCTCCTTCACACTCGTTCCCCTTGATTTGTGTTCCTTTCCAGAGAGGGCCTTTGCTTAAGAGAATGTAACATTGGTGTTTCTGCGACAGGAATATGCACTACATAGTGCCCCAATAGGTGATATAAGTGCTCCACAGTTACTTGCTGTAGAGTATCATTTGTTCATGGGGAGAATTCTAAATGGTGTTTCCATATTGCATTTTCACCTAATAAAGAATACCAGTGCTATTCAGTTTTCATTTATGAATAAGGACGGAGACCCGATGTTAAAGTTGTGGTGAATGTGCACCTTCCATGGGACACGCTATTCCAGTGTGCACTGCCATGATATTCATTTGCAGTGTGTAGTAAGCTTGCTTGGTGAGTACTGTCATTCCTGATTCTTAGAGTTTCCCTTTACATACTCTTTCCTAGTCAGAGAGCTTTTGTTTAAGAGAGTGCAACTTCATGTGTCGAAATGACTGGAAACAAATCTCCACAGCCATTGGTAGCAAGGCGTGCTTCATTCACTGGTGAATGCTGAAAAGGTTTCTCTTTTTACACTGGTGTTTAATTCTGAGTAAAATGACTGTATGGTCTCCCTTGCCAGCAAGGCATGAATGCCTTTGTTTTGTTACCGGCAAACAAGCGTCTTCCACCGGAGTCATTCTTCTAAAGTGCACTTCATCATATAGGGCAATAAGTATTACACTGGCTTTGTTTTTTCTCTAATACCTGATTCTCCCTGTTTCTCTTTAATGTATATTATACTACAATGAGTGCATATGAATCAGAGAAATGTATACAATGTTTCCTGTATAAAAAAGTGCAACCCATGTTTCCACATTGAGTGAAATGACCGATTATCTGTCATTTTAGAAAAAGCATTACTTATTCACCTATTGAATTCTAAAAGGTTTTTGATTTCCATATTTATCTTATATGAAAAGCAATTGTTCTTCATTGTCATTCACGTTTAAGAGTTGACAGGTTTCGCTTGTTTTTTGGAAGTGTGTATCAGGTTGGGAAATGCCGTGTTAAACCTTTGCTGCATTGTTATTTATTTTCAAGTAGTTTTATTCTTGCGTGGTGTATGGTGCAATAAATGCTTCTCAAGGTACAGATTGAGTTAGCACAGCAGAGTGATATGTCAGTACTTCACATGTCGGAAAGAGCTCCCAAATTTGCCACACTGAGTAAAATGAGTGCTACACGCTTGTAGAAGAGGATCATTTGTTTTCTCTTTGAATATAAAAAGTTTTTCCCATTGCCATTTCTCTATGCTACGTAACGCAATTACAGTGCCGTTTGCATTGCTGAATGAGTGCACACGGCCTCTGTTTTGCTGTTGGGAATGTGTATCTTCCTTCGGAAACAAGTTTTCAAATATTTGCTGCACTATTTTTTGGCTGTCAATGTTATTCTAACTTGGTGCATGCTGCAATACATGAGGCTCAAAGTTTCTCATTTTCAGTTATGCTATGCACATTGCAGTTGTTTGAACTAAGAGTACTTTAATAGGTCACATATTGGAATGTGGAACTAAATGGTGCCACCTGGTGTGCAATGGGAACTCTACAGTAGAGTGAGAATGCAGTACTAGGTGAATTGGTGAATTCTAAGATATTTCTGCTTTTCAAATTTTTGTGTTGTAGGAACACTATTGCTCTGCCATGTGCATTGACGAAAAAGAGCTGACTGCCCTTGATGTGCTTACTTTGAATGTTAATCTTCCTTTGAAAATGCTGTGTGAGAAGTGGGCTGCACTGTTAACTTACTGACATTGAGTCCTATAATGAACTCTTGCAAGCTATAATTCCTGATTCTCACTTGTTCTCTTTCGTTGATATTATGCTCTAGTGGGTGACTCCTTTGGCGTGCAGCTTGTCAACATTTCACATTTAGGAAGGCTCAACTCCCTTGTTTCACAATGAGTGATTGAGGACATTCACAGTTACTTGTGGGGAAGCATTATTGGTGACCCGGGCAAATTCTAAAATATTTTTTCCTTATACATTTTCATGTTATGGGAAAGGTAATTACACTGTCGATTGCTTTTTGGAATAGCATTTCTTAGGCTTGCAGTGAATAGGCATCTTCCTTGGGTCAGTCTGTGCCAAATATGTGCTGCACTGTAATCTGTTTGCTATGACTTCATTGCTGCCTTCTGTAATACCTCCTTCACACTCGTCCCCTTGATTTGTGTTTCTTTCTAGAGAGGGCCTTTGTTTAAGAGAGTGTAACATCTGTGTTTCAGGGATAGAAATATGCAATACATAGTGCCCCAATGAGTGATATAAGTGCTTCAGAGTTACTTGCTGTAGAGCATCATTTGTTCATGGGGAGAATTCTAAATCGTGTTTCCATATTGAATTTCCATCTAATAAGGAATACCACTGTTGTGCAGTTTTCATTTATGAATAAGCACGGAGAGCTGATGGTAAAGTTGTGGTGAATGTGGGTCCTCCTTGGGAAACGCTATTCCAGGGTGCACTGCCATGGTATTCATTTGCAGTGTGCTGTAAGCTAGCTTTGTGCGTACTGTCATCCCGGATTCTTAGAGTTTCTCTTTACATACTCTATCCTAGTCAGGGAGCTTTTGGTGAAGAAAATGCATCTTCATGTGCTGAACGGATTTGAATCATATCTCCACAGCCATTGGTAGTAAGGCGTGCTACATTCACCGGTGAATGCTGAAAAGGTTTCTCTTTTTACACTGGTGTCTAATTCCGAGTAAAATGACTCTGCGGTCTCCTTTTCCAGCAAGGCCTAAATGCCTTTGTTTTGTTTCTGAAAAACAAGCGTTTTCCACTGGAGACATTCTTCTAAAGTGCACTTCATTGTATAGGGCAATAAGTATTACACTGGCTTTGTCTTTTCTGTAATACCTGATTCTCCCTGTTTCTCTTTAATGTATATTATACTACACCGAGTGCATATACTAGGACAGCTATATTACAATGTGTCCTGTATAAAAACTTGCAACTCCATGGTTCCAAATTGAGTGAAATGACCGATTCACTGTCATTTTAGGGAAAGCATTATTTGTTCACCTATTGAATTCTAAACGGTTTTTGATTTTACATGTCCGTCTTATATGAAAAGCAATTGTTCTTGTTGGCAGTAACAGTTAAAGCTGACAGGCTTCGCTTGCTTGTTGGAAGTGTGTATCAGGTTGGGAAATGCCGTGTGAAACGTTTGCTGCATTTTTATTTATTTTCAAATAGTTTTATTCTTGCTTGGTGTATGGTGTCATAAATGATTCTCAACATACAGGATGATTTTGTGCAGCAGAGCGATATGTCAATACTTCACGTGTTGGAAAGAGCTCCCAAATGGTGCCACACAGAGTCAAATGAGTGCTACACACTTGCTTGTAGAAGAGGATCATTTGTTTTTTCTTTGAATACAAAAAGTTTTTCCCGTTGCCATTTCTCTATGCTATGAAACGTAATTACAGTGCCCTTTGCAATGCTGAATCAGCATAGATGGCCTCTGTTTTGCTGTTGGGAATGTTTATCTTCCTTGGGAAACAGGTTTTCAAATGTGTGGTGCACTGTTTATTGGCTGTGAGTGTTATTCTAACTTGGTGCATGCTGCAATTCATGAGGCTGAAAGTTTCTCATTTTCAGTTATGCCATGCACATTGCATTTGTTTGACATAAGAGTACTTTAAAAGGTCACGTATTGGAATGTGCAACTATATGGTGGCGTCCGGTGTGCAATGGGAACTCCACAGTAGAGTAAGAATGCAGTACTTGGTGAATTCACTTTGTGAATTCTAAGATGTTTCTCATTTTCAAATTTTTGTGTTGTAGGAAACACTAATGCTCTGCCATAAGCATTGATGAAAAAGAGCTGATGTGCTTGCTTTGAATGTTAATCTCCCTTGGATAATGCTGTGTGAGAAGTGTGTTGTACTGTTATTTACTGACATTGAGTTCTATAATGCACTCTTGTAAGCTGTAATTCTTGATTCTCACTTGTTCACTTTTGTTGGTATTATACTCTAGAGGGTGACTGCTTTGGCGTGCAGCTTGTCAACCTTTCATATTTAGGAATACTCAACTCCCTTGTGCCACAATGAGTGATCTGGGACATTCACTGTTATTTGTAGGGAAGCATTATATGTGACCAGGCGAATTCTGAAATATTTTTTCCTTATACATTTTCATGTTATGGGAAAGGTAATCACACTGTCGATTGCTTTTTGAAATAGCCTTTGTTAGGCTTGTAGTGAATAGCCTTCTTCCTTGGGTAAGTCTGGGCCAAATATGTGCGGCACTGTGATCTGTTTGCTATGACTTCATTGCTGCCTGCTGGAATATCTTCTTCACACACTTTCCCCTTGATTTGTGTTCCTTTCTAGAGAGGTCCTTTGCTTAAGAGCATGTAACGTCTGTGTTTCAGGGATAGAAATATGCAATACATAGTGCCCCAGTGAGTGATATAAGTGCTCCATAGTTACTTGCTGTAGAGCATCATTGTTCAAGGGGAAAATTCTAAATGGTGTTTCCTTATTGCATTTCCTTTTAATAAGGAATACTAGTGCTGTGCAGTTTTCACTGATGAATAAGCACGGAGAGCCGATGTTAAAGTTGTGGTGATTGTGGGTCTTCCTTGGGACATGCTATTCCAGGGTGCACTGCCATGCTATTCATTTGCAGTCTCTAGTAAGCTAGCTTTGTGTGTACCATCATCCCTGATTTTTAGAATTTCCCTTTACATACTCTATCCTAGTCAGGGAGCTTTTGGTGAAGAGAGTGCAACTTCATGTGCTGAATTGACTGGAACCAGATCTCCACAGCCATTGGTAGCAAGGCGTGCTTCATTCACCGTTGAATGCTGAAAAGGTTTCTCTTTTTACACTGGTGCCTAAATCCGAGTAAAATGTGTGCTTTCCTTTGCCAGCAAGACCTAAATGCCTTTGTTTTGTTTCCAGAAAACAGGAGTCTTCCACCTTAGACATTCTTCTAAAGTGTACTTCATTTTATAAGGCTATAAGTTTTACACTGGCTTTGTCTTTTCTGTAATACCTGATTCTCCCTGTTTCTCTTTAATGTATATTATACTACACTGAGTGCATATGCCTAGGAGAGCCATATTACAAAGTTTCCTGTATAAAAATGTGCAACTCCATGGTTCCACACTGAGTGAAATGACTGATTCACTGTCATTTTAGGGAAAGCATTATTTGTTCACCTATTGAATTCTAAAAGGTATTTGATTTTACATGTCCGTCTTATATGAAAAGCAATTGTTCTTTGTTGGCATTAACGGTTAAGCCTGACAAGCTTCACTTGCTTGTTGGAAGAGTGTATCAGGCCGGGAAATGCCATGGTAAACGTTTGTTGCTTTGTTATTTATTTTCAAGTAGTTTTATTCTTGCTTGTAGTTTTACTCTTGTCATAAATGATTCTCATGGTACAGGATGATTTAGCGCAGCAGAGCGATATGTCAATACTTCACGTTTCGGAGCGCGCACCCAAATGGTGCGACACTGAGTAAAATGAGTGCTACACACTTACTTGTAGAAGAGGATCATTTGTTTTCTCTTTGAATACAAAACATTTTTCCCGTTGCTGTTTCTCTAAGCTAGGAAATGCAATTACTGTGCCGTTTGCATTGCTGAATCAGCATAGACGGCCTCTGTTTTGCTTTTGGGAATGTGTATCTTCCTTGAGAAACATATTTTCAAATGTGTACTGCACTATTTATTGGCCATCAATGTTATTCAAACTTGGTGCATGCTGCAATACATGAGGCTCAAAGTATTCTCCTTTTCAGTTATGCTATGCACGTTGCATTAGTTTGACCTAAGAGTACTTTAATAGCTCACATATTGAATTTTGCAACTAAATGGTGCCACCCTGTATGCAATGGGAACTCCACAGTAGTGTAAGAATGCAATATTTTGTGAATTCACTTGGTGAATTCTAAAATGTTTCTCCCTTTCAAATTTTTGTGTTGTAGGAAACACGATTGCTCTGCATTGATGAAAAAGAGCTGACTGCCCTTGATGTGCTTGCTTTGCATATTAATCTCCTTTGGAAAATGCTGTGTAAGAAGTGTGCTGCACTGTTATTTACAGGCATTTATTCCTATAATGCACTGTTGCATGCTGTAATTCCTGATTCTCACTTGTTCTCTTTTGTTGGTATTATGTTCTAGAGGGTGACTGCTTACGCATGCGGCTTGTAAACAATTCACATTTAGAAGTGCTGAACTCCATTTCCGCAATGAGTGATCTAGAACAATCACAGTTACTTGTGGGAAAGCATTATTTGTGACCCGGACGAATTCCAGATATTCTTTCTTTATACATTTTCGTGTTATGGGAAAGATAATTACACTGTCGATTGCTTTTCAGAATAACCTTTCTTAGGCCTGTAGTGATTAGCATCTTCCTTAGGTAAGTCAGTGCTAAATATGTGCTGCACTGTGATCTCTTTGCTGTGACTTCATTGATGCCTGCTGCAATACCTCCTTCATACTTGTTCCCCTTGATTTTGTTCATTTTTAATGAAGGCCTTTGCTTAAGTGAGTGTAACGTCTGTGTTTCATGGATAGGAAAATGCAATACATAGTGCCCCAATGAGTGATATAAGTGCTTCACTGTTACTTGTTGTAGAGCATCATTTATTCATGGGAAGAATTCTAAATGGTGTTTCCTTACTGCATTTACACCTAATAAGGAATATCAGTGCTGTGCAGTTTTCATTTATGAATAAGCACAGAGAGCCGTTGTTAAAGTTGTGGTGAATATGGGTCTTCCTTGGGACACGCTTATTCGAGGGCGCACTGCCATGCTCTTCATTTGCAGTCTGTAGTATGTTAACTTTGTGTGTGCTGTCATCCTTGATTCTTAGAGTTTCCTTTTACATACACTATACTAGTCAGGGAGCATTTGGTGAAGAGAGTGCAACTTCATGTGCTGAACTGACTGGAAACAGATCCCCACAGCCACTGGTTGCAAGGCGTGCTTCATTCACTGATGAATGCTGAAAAGGTTTCTCTTTTTACACTGGTGTCTAATTCCAAGTAAAATGACTCTGCGGTTTACTTTGCCAGAAAGGCCTAAATGCCGTTGTTGTGTTTCTGGAAAACAAACGTCTTCCACCGTAGACATTCTTCTAAACTGCACTTCATTTTATAGGGCAATAAGTATTACACTGGCTTTGTCTTTTGTGTAATACCTGATTCTCCCTGTTTCTCTTTAATGTATATTATACTACACTGAGTGCATATGCCTAGGAGAGCTGTATTACAATGTATCCTGTATAAAAACGTCCAACTCCATGGTTCCACACTGAGTGAAATGACCGATTCACTATCATTTTAGAAAAAGCATTATTTGTTCACCTATTGAATTCTAAAAGGTTTTTGTATTTGCATGTCCGTCTAATGTGAAAAGCAATTGTTCTTCGTTGGCATTAATGGTTAAGAGCTGACAGGGTTCGGTTGCTTGTTGGAAGTGTGTATCAGGTTGAAAAACGCCGTGTTAAACATTTTCTGCATTGTTATTTATTTTCAAGTAGTTTTATTCTT
Source organism: Carlito syrichta (assembly GCF_000164805.1). NCBI lineage: Eukaryota > Metazoa > Chordata > Mammalia > Primates > Tarsiidae > Carlito > Carlito syrichta. Next base: position 12,003 of record NW_007231361.1, on the reverse strand, counting down.
GCTTGGTGTATGGTGTAATAAATGATTTTCAAGGTTTAGCGCAGTAGAGCAATATGTCAATACTTCACGTGTCAGAAAGAGCTCCCAAATTGTGCCACACTGAGTAAAATGAGTGCTAAACACTTGCTTGTAGAAGAGGATCATTTATTTTCTCTCTGAATACAAAACGTTTTTCCTGTTGCTGTTTCTCTATACTACGAAATGCCATTACAATGCCATTTGCATTGCTGAATCAGCATAGACGGACTCTGTTTGGCTTTTGGGAATGTGTGTCTTCCTTAGGAAAAAGGTTTTCAAATGTGTTCTGCACTAATTATTGGCTTTCAATGTTATTCAAACTTGGTGCATGCTGCAATACATGAGCCTCAAAGGTTTCTCATTTTCAGTTATGCTATGCCCATTGCATTTGTTTGACCTAAGAGTACATAACTAGGTCATGTGTTGGAATGTATAACTACATGGTGCCACCCGGTGTGCAATGGGAACTCCACAGTAGAGTAAGAATGCAGTAGTTGATGAATTAACTTGGTGAATTCTAAGATGTTTCTCCTTTTCAAATTTGCTATGCATTGACCAAAAAAAGCTGACCGCCGTGATGTGCTGTCTATGAATATTAAACTCCCTTGGAAAATTCTATGTGAGAAGTGTGCTTCACTGTTATTTACTGACATTGAGTCCTATAATGCACTGTTGCAAGCTGTAATTCCTGATTCTCACTTGTTCCCTTTCGTTGATATTATGCTCTAGAGGGTGACTGCTTAGGCGTGCAGCTTGTGAACCTTTCACATTTAGGAATGCTCAACTCCTTTGTGCCACAATGAGTGATCAGGGATGTTCAAAGTTACTGGTGGGGAAACATTATTTGTGACCTGGGCAAATTCCAGATATTCTTTCTTTATACATTTTTGTGTAATGGGAAAGGTAATTACATTGTTGATTGCTTTTCAGAATAACCTTTTTTAGGTCTGAAGTGAATAGGCATCTTCCTTGGCTACGTCTGTTCCAAATGTGTGCTGCACTGTGATCTCTTTGCTATGACTCCATTGATGCCTGCTGTAATACCTCCTTCCCACTTGTTCCCCTTGATTTGTGTTCCTTTCCATAGAGGGCCTTTGCTTAAGAGAGTGTAACGTCTGTGTTTCACGGATAGGAATATGCAATATATAGCGCCGCAATGAGTGATATAAGTGCTCCACAGTTACTTGTTGTAGAGCATCATTTATTCATGGGGAGAATTCTAAATGGTGTTTCCTTATTGCATTTCCACATAATAAAGGATACCAGTGCTGTGCAGTTTTCATTTATTAATTAGCACGGAGAGCCGATGTTACAGTTGTGGTGAATATGGGTCTTCCTTGGGACACGCTATTCCAGGGTGCACTGCCATGCTATTCATTAGCAGTCTGTAGTAAGCTAGCTTTGTGCATACTGTCATACCTGATTCTTAGAGTTTCCCTTTACATACTCTATACTAGTCTGGGAGCATTTGGTGAAAAGAGTGCAACATCATGTGCTGAACTGACTGGACACAGATCTCCATAGTCATTGGTAGCAAGGCATGCTTCAGTCACCAGTGAATGCTGAAAAGCTTTCTCTTTTTACACTGGATTCTGATACTGAAAAAAATGACTCTGTTGTTTACTTTGCCAGCAATGCCTGAATGCCTTTTTTTTGTTTCCAGAAAACAAGCATGTTCCTCCAGGGACATTCTTCTAAAGTGCACTTCATTGTATAGGGCAATAAGAATTACACTGGCTTGGTCTTTTGTGTAACACCTGATTCTCCTTGTTTTTCTTCAATGTCTATTAAACTACACTGAGTGCATATGCCTCGGAGAGCTGTATTACAATGTTTCCTGTATAAAAACTTGCAACTCCATGGTTCCACACTGAGTGAAATAAACAATTTACTGTCATTTTAGGGAAAGCATTATTTGTTCTCCCATTGAATTCTAAAAGGTTTTTGATTTTACATGTCCATCTTATGTGAAAAGCAATTGTTCTTCATTGGCATTAATGGTTAAGAGCTCTCAGGCTGAGCTCGCTTGTTGGAAGTGTGTATCAGGTTGGGAAACGCCGCGTTAAACCTTTGCTGCATTGTTATTTATTTTCAAGCAGTTTTATTTTTGCTTGTTGTATGGTGTCATAAATGATTCTCAAGGTACAGGATGATTTAGCGCAGCAGAGCGATATGTCAATACTTCACGTGTCAGAAAGTGCTCCCAAATTGTGTCACACTGAGTAAAATGAGTGCTACACACTTGCTTGTAGAAGAGGATCATTTGTTTTCTCTTTGAATACAAAACATTTTTCCCGTTGCCGTTTCTCTATGCTACGAAACGCAAGTACAGTGCCGTTTGCATTTCTGAATCAGCGCAGACTGCCTCTGTTTTGCTCTTGGAATGTGTGTCTTCCTTGGTAAAAAGGTTTTCAAATGTGTGCTGTACTAATTGTTGACTTTCAATGTTATTCAAACTTGGTGCATGCTGCAATACACGAGGCTCAAAGTTTTCTCATTTTCAGTTATGCTATGCACATTGCTTTTGTTTGACCTAAGAGTACTTTACTAGGTCATGTATTGGAATGTATAACTACATGGAGCCAGCCGGTGTGCAATGGGAACTCCTCAGTATAGTAAGAATGCAGTACTTGGTGAATTCACTTGGTGAATTCTAAAATGTTTCTCCTTTTCAAATTTTTGTTCTGTGGGAAACACAATTACTCTGCCATATTCATTGATGAAAAAGAGTTGACTGCCCTTGATGTGCTTGCTTTTAATATTAATCTCCCTTGGAAAATGCTGTGTGAGATTTGTGCTGCACTGTTATTTACTGGCATTGAGTCCTATAATGCACTGTTGCAAGCTGTAATTCCTGATTCTCACTTGTTCTGTTTCATTGATATTATGATCTAGAGGGTGACTGCTTAGGCGTGCAGCTTGTGAACCTTTCACATTTAGGAATGCTCAACTCCTTTGTGCCACAATGAGTGATCAGGGATATTCAAAGTTACTGGTGGGGAAACATTATTTGTGACCTGGGTGAATTCCGGATATTCTTTATTTATACATTTTTGTGTTATGCGAAAGGTAATTATAATGTCGATTGCTTTTCAGAATAACCTTTCATAGGCCATTGGGTTAGTCTGTGTTAATGTGTGTTGCACAGTTATCTCTTTTTGATGACTATTATTCTTCATTGCTGCCTGCTGTAATACCTCCTTCTCACTCGTTCCCCTTGATTTGTGTTCCTTTACAGAGAGGGCCTTTGCTTAGGAGAATGTAACATCCATGTTTCACAAAAAGGAATATACAGTACCTAGGTCCACAATGAGTGACATAAGTGCTCCACAGTTATTTGCTGGAGAGCATCATTTGTTTATGGGGAGAATTCCAAATGGTGTTTCCTTATTTCATTTCCACCTAATAAGGAATACCAGTGCTGTGCAGTTTTCATTTATGAATAAGCACGGAGAACCGATGTTAAAGTTGTGGTGAATGCGGGTCTTCCTTTGGACAGGCTATTCCAGGGTGCACGGCCATGCTATTCATTTGCAGTCTGTAGTAAGCTAGCTTTGTGCGTACTGTCATCCCTGATTTTTAGAGTTTCCCTTTACATACTCTATCCTAGTCAGGGAGCTTTTGGTGAAGAGAGTGCAACTTCATGTGCCGAACTGACTGGAAACAATATCCACAGCCATGGGTAGCAAGGTGTGCTTTATTCACCGGTGAATGTTGAAAAGATTTCTCTTTTTACTCTGGTGTCTCATACTGAGTAAAACGAATCTGCGGTTTACTTTGCCAACAAGGCCATAATGCCTTTGTTTTGTTTCTGGAAAACAAGTGTCTTCCACCAGAGACTTTCTTCTAAAGTGCACTTCATTGTATAGGGCAATTAGTATTACACTGGCTTTGTCTTTTGTGTAATACCTGATTATCCCTGTTTCTCTTTAATGTATATTATACTACGCTGAGCGCATATGACATGGAGAGTTGTATTACAATGTTTCCTGTGTAAAAATGTGTAACTCCAGGGTTCCATACTGAGTGAAATGACCGATTCACTGTTATTTTGGGGAAAGCATTATATGTTCACCTGTTGAATTCTAAAAGGTTTTTATTTTACCTGTCCGTCTTATATGAAAAGCAATTGTTCTTCATTGGCATTAATGGTTAAGAGCTGACAGGCTTCGCTTGCTTGTTGTAAGTGTGCATCAGGTTGGGAAATGCCGTGTTAAATGTTTGCTGTGGTGTTATTTATTTTCAAGTAGTTTTATTCTTGCTTAGTGTATGGTGGAATAAATGATTCTCAAGGAACAGGTTGATTTAGTGCAGCAGAGCTATATTTCAATACTTCATATGTCAAAAAGAGCACCTAAATTGTGCCACACCGAGTAAAATGAGTGCTACACACTTACTTGTAGAAGAGGATCATTTGTTTTCTCTTTGAATACAAACAGTTTTTCCCTTTGTCGTTTCTCCATATGAAACGCAATTACACTGCCGTTTGCATTGCTGAATCAGCATAGACTGCCTCTGTTTTCTGTTGGGAATGTGTATCTTCCTTGGGAAACAAGTTTTGAAATGTGTGCTGCACTATTTATTGGCTACCAATGTTATTCTAACTTGGTGAATGCTGCAATACATGAGGCTCAACGTTTTCTCATTTTCAGTTATGCTATGTACATTGCATTTTTTTACCCTAGAGTACTTTAATAGGTCATGTATTGGAATGTGCAACTAAATGGTGCCTCTGGGTGTGCAATGGGAACTCCACAGTAGAGTAAGAATGCAGTACTTGGTGAATTGACTTGGTGAATTCTAAGATGTTTCTCCTTTTCAAATTTTTGTGTTGTAGGAAACAAAATTGCTCTGCCATATGCATTGATGAAAAAGAGCTGACAGCCCTTGATTTGCTTGCTTTGAATGCTAATCTTCCTTGGAAAATGCTGTGTGAAAAGTGTTCTGCACTATTGTTTACTGGCATTGAGTTCTATAATGCACTGTTGCATGCTGTAATTCATGTTTCTCACTTGTTCCCTTTCGTTAATATTATGCTCTTGAGGGTGACTTCTTTGGCCTGCAACTTGTCAAACTTTCACATTTAGGAATGCTCAACTCCATTGTTCCACAATGAGTGACCTGGGACTTTCACAGTTACTTGTTTGAAAGCATTATTTGTGAACCAAGCGAATTCCAAAATATTCTATCTTTATACATTTTTGTGTATTTTGAAAGATTATTACCCTGTCGATTGCTTTTCCGAATAGCCTTTCTTAAGCCTGTAGTGAATAGGCATTTTCCTAGGGTAAGTCTGTGCCAAATGTGTGCTGCACTGTGATCTCTTTTTGATGACTATTATTCACTTGCTGCCTGCTGTTATACCTCCTTCTCACTCATTCCCCTTGATTTGTGTGCCTTTCCAGAGAGGGCCTTTGCTTAGGAGAATGTAACATCCATGTTTCATGCAAAGGAATATGCAATACATAGGGACCCAATGAGTGACATGAGTGCTCCACTGTTACTTGCTGGAGAGCATCATTTGTTTATGGGGATAATTCTACATGGTGTTTTCTTATTGCATTTCCACCTAATAAGGAATAACAGTGCTGTGCAGTTTTCATTCATGAATAAGCACCGAGAGCTGATGTTAAAGTTGTGGTGAATGTGGGTCTTCCTTGGGACACGCTATTCAAGGGTGCACTGCTATGCTATTCATTTGCCGTCTGTAGTAAGCTAGCTTTGTGCATGCTGTCATCCCTGATTCTTAGAGTTTCCCTTTACATACACTCTACTAGTCAGGGAGCATTTGGTGAAGAGAGTGCACCTTCATGTGTTGAACTTCCTGGAACGAGATCTCCACAGCCATTTGTAGCAAGACGTGCTTCATTCACCGGTGAATGCTGAAAAGGTTTCTCTTTTTACGTTGGCATCTCATACCGAGTAAAATGGTTCTATGGTTTGCTTTGCCAACAAGGCCTGAATGCCTTTATTTTGTTTCCAGAAAACAAGCGTCTTCCTCTGGAGACATTCTTCTAAAGTACACTTCATTGTATAGTGCAGTAAGTATTACACTGGCTTTGTCTTTTGTGTAATACCTGATTCTACCTCTTTCTCTTTAATGTATATTATACTACACTGAGTGCCTATGCCTAGGAGAGGTGTACTATAATGTTTCCTGTGTAAAATCTTGCAACTCCATGGTTCCACACTGAGTGAAATGACCGATTCACTGTCATTTTGGGGAAAGCGTTATTTGTTCACCTGTTGAATTCTAAAAGGTTTCTGATTTTACATGTCCGTCTTATATGAAAAGCAATTGTTGTTCTTGGACTTTAACGGTTAAGATGTGACAGTCTTCGCTTGCTTGTTGTGCATGTGTATGAGGTTGGAAACGCCATGTTAAATGTTTGCTGCATTGATATTTATTTTCAAGTAGTTTTATTCTTGCTTGGTGTATGGTGTAATAAATGATTCTCAAGGTACAGGTTGATTTAGTGCTACAGAGCGTTATGTCAATACTTCCCATGTCAGAAAGACCAACTAACTTGTGCCACAGAGTATAATGATTGCTTCACACTTACACGTAGAAGAGGATCATTTGTTTTCTTTTTGAATACAAAAAGTTTTTCCCGTTGCAGTTTCTCTATGCTACGAAACGCAATTAGCGTGCCATTTGCATTGCTGAATCTGCGTGGACAGCCACTGTTTTGCCTGTTGGGAATGTGTATCTTCCTTGGGAAACAGGTTTTCAAATGTGTGCTGCTCTATTTATTGGCTATCAATGTTATTTTAACTTTGTGCATGCTGCAATACATGAGGATCAAAGTTTTCTCATTTTCAGTTATGCTCTGAACATTGCATTTGTTTGACCTAAGGGTACTTTAATAGATCACATATTTGAATGTCAACATAATGTTGCCATCCAGTGTGCAATGGGAACTCTAGAGTAGAGTAAGAATGCAGTAATTGGTGAATTCACTTGGTGATTTCTAAAACGTTTCTCTTTTTCAAATTTTTGTGTTGCAGGAAACTGAATTGCTCTGCCACTTGCATTGACAAGAAAGAGCTGACTGCCCTTGGTGTGATTGCATTGAATGTTAATCTTCCTTGGAAAATGCTGTGTGAAAAATGTTCTGCACTGTTCTTTACTGGCATTGAGTCCTATAATGCACTGTTGCATGCTTTGATTCCTGATTCTCACTTGTTCTCTTTTGTTTATATAATGCTCTAGAAGCGGACTGCTTTGGCGTGTGGCCTGTCAACCTTTCACATTTAGGAATGCTCAACTCCATTGTGCCACAATGTGTGATCTGGGACATTCACAATTACCTGTAGGAAAGCATTATTTGTAACCTGGGTGAATTGTGGAATATTCTTTCTTTAAACATTTTTGTGTTATTGGACAGGTAATTACACTGTCGATTGCTTTTGGGAATAACCTTTCTTAGGTATAGTGAATAGTCATCTTCCTTGGATAAGTCTGTGCCAAATGTGTGCTGCACTATCTCTTTGCTATGACTATTATTCTTGCTTGCTGCTTGCTGTAATACCTCCTTCTCCCTCATTCCCCTTGATTTGTGTTCCTTTCCAGAGAGGTCCTTTGCTTAGGATAGTGAAACGTCTGTGTTTCATGGATAGGAATATGTAATATATAGTGCCCCAATGAGTGATACAAGTGCTCCACAGTTACTTGCTTGAGAGCATCATTTGTTTATGAGGAGAATTCTAAATCGTTTTTCCTTAGTGCATTTCCACCTAATAAGGAATACCAGTGCTGCGCAGTTTTCATTTATGAATAAGCATGGAGAGCCGATGTTAAAGTTGTGGTGAATGTGGGTCTTCCTTGCGACATGCTATTCGAAGGTGCACTGCCATGCTATTCATTTGTAGTCTGTCGTAAGTTAACTTTGTGCATGCTGTCATCCCTGATTCTAAGAGTTTCCCTTTATATACACTGTACTAGTCAGGGAGCATTTGGTGAAGAGAGTGCAGCTTCATTTGCTGCACTGACAGGAACCAGATCTTCACAGCCATTGGTAGCATGGTGTGCTTCATTCACCGGTGAATACTGAGAAGGTTTCTCTTTTTACACTGGAGTTTAATACCGAATAAAATGACTTTGCGGTTTCCTTTGTCAACAAGGCCTAAATGCCTTTGTTTTGTTTCCGGAAAACAGCGTCTTCCACCGGAGACATTCTTCTAAAGTGCACTTCATTGTATAGGGCAATAATATTTATGGGCTTTGTCTTTTGTGTAATACCTGATTCTCCCTGTTTCTCTTTATTGTATATTATACTACACTGAGTGCATATGCCTAGGAGAGTTGTATTACAAGGTTTCTTGTATAAAAACTTGCAACTCCATGGTTCCACACTGAGTGAAGTGCCCAATTCACTCTCATTTTGGGGAAAGCATTATTTGTTCAGATTTTGAATTCTAAAAGGTTTTTGATTTTACATTTCTGTCTTATTTGAAAAGCAATTGCTCAGTGTTGGCATTAACAGCTAAGAGCTGACAGGCTTCACTTTCTTGTTGTGAGCGTGTATGAGGCTGGGAAACACTGTATTAAACGTTTGCTGCATTGTTATTTATTTTCAAGTAGTTTTATTCTTTCTTGGTGTATCATGTAATAAATGATTATTAATTTACAGGTTGATTTAGCACAGCAGAGTGATATGTCAATTTTTCGCATGTCAGAAAGAGTACCTAAATTGTGCCACACTGAGTAAAATGAGTGCTACACACTTACTTGCAGAAGAACAGTATTTGTTTTCTGATTGAATACAAAAAATTTTTCCCGTTGCCGTTTCTCTATGCTACGTAATACAATTACAATGCCATTTGCATTACTGAATCAGTGTAGACAGCCTCTGTTTTGCCTGTTGGGAATGTGCATCTTCCTTGGGCAACAGGTTTTCAAATGTGTGCTGCACTATTTATTGGCTCTCAATGTTATTCTTACTCGGTGCATGCTGAAATACATGACTCTCAATGTTTTCTTTTCATTTTCAGTTATGCTCTGCAGATTGCATTTGTTTGACCTAAGAGTATTTTAATAGGTTACGTATTGGAATGTGTATCTGAATGGTGCCACCTTTGTGCAATGGGAAATCTACAGTAGAGTAAGAATGCAGTACCTGGTGAATTCACTTGGTGAATTCTAAAATGTTTCTCCTTTTCAAATTTTTTTGTTTAAGGAAACACAATTTCTTTGCCATATGCATTGACGAAAAAGAGCTGACTGCCCTGGATGTGTTTGCTGTGAATGTTAGTCTTCCTTTGAAAATGCTGTGTGAAAAGTGCGCTGTACTGTTATTTACTGGCATTGCATCCTATAATGCACTGTTGCATGCTGTAATTCCTGATTCTCACTTGTGCCCTTTCATTGATATTTTGTTCTAGAGTATTAGTGCTTTGGCGTGCGGCTTGTCAACCTTTCACATTTAGGAATTCTCAACTCCCTTATGCCACAATGAGTGACCTGGGTTATTCACAGTTACCTGTGGGAAGGCATTATTTGTGACCTGGACGAATTCTGAAATATTCTTTCTTTATACCGTTTCGTGTTATGGGAAATGCAATTAGACTGTCAATTGCTTTTTGGAATAGCCTTTCTTAGGCCTGTAGTGAATAGGGATCTTCCTTGGGTTAGTCTGTGCCAATTGTGTGCTCAACTGTTATCTCTTTCGATGACTATTATTCTTCATTGCTGCCTGTTGTAATACCTCCTTCTCACTCGTTCCCCTTGATTTGTGTTCCTTTCCAGAGAAGGTCTTTGCTTAGGAGAGTGTAATGTCCATGTTTCATGGATAGGAATATGCAATGCATAGTGCCCCAATAAGTGACATAAGTGCTCCACAGTTACTTGCTGCAGAGCGTCATTTGTTTATGGGGAGAATTCTAAATGGTTTTTTCTTATTTCATTTCCACCTTATGGGGGGCCATCCCCCCAAAAGAGATTTTTTTGTGTCCCTGGAATGTTGGACCGTGTTGGTGAATATTCTGAAGAAATAGAAGGGAAGAAAGAGATTGGACTCTGTCTAGTGCAGATACCGATTTTGTAGTAGTGATAGATATTAAAAGAAAGCAAGATGGAGGCATAGATATAAAGAAGGAAGAAAGAGATAGAAAGAAATTGGACAACTGTTCAATGAAATGAGCAGAATCCATTTATTGTGACCAGCCGTGAGTCTTTTATCCCAAACTTTCATATGTTAAATCACAAGACTTTCACGTGAGCACAAGGCCAGGTGGGTGAGGTGCATCCCCCACCCATCAGGTGTTTCCTTAGGCATGAGGAAGGACAATCCCAATCAAATCACAAGACTTTTACGTGAACACAAAGCCAGGTAGTTTGGGGGGCGTCCTTCAGTCACCAGGCGTTTTCCCAAGCATGAGGGAGGACAATTCCAAAGTTATCTCACTGTTCTTCATGTTTGGTTTATATTCTCAAAAGCAATATAACTGGCTAAAATCCTAATACCGCTTATCTGTGCTAATTTTACCTGTACTATAAACAACTCTTATTTATGGCTTGAACCAGTTCCTAAAGATTGTGGTCCAGCCCAAAGTTTGTGCTGGGCCATTTCTGGTAACCCTAGATAATAATCTATACCATCTAATGCTGGAAACAGTCCTCTAAATGTGTATACTAATTTTATAAATATATTTTTAAATCTTATAAAGAAGCTTGTATTATGTATAAGGCTCCCGAATGTGATCTGAGTTTGAACTGTGTTAAGTTTAAAGCCAAAACCACAGTCTGTGAGAAACGGGAACATTGGATCTCTAGAGTCAGCCATGCCTGTCATATTCTTAGAACTTCATGCTTAGATCATAAAAGTCCCTGCCAGTGGGTAACGCTAAACAACAAAGAAAAGAGGAGGGAATGGGCCTTCAGCTCCTGATCCAGCCTGGTGGTCTCAAGGTCCGCAGCCCTCCTGGATCCCTAATGCTCAGGCAAGCCTCCATGGCCGGCTCCCAACATCTCCCCATTTTCTATTTTTTAGCATGAACCCATGGAACTTGGTGTTAAGCTGAGAAATTCTTTTCTTCAGCACCTTGACAATAATTGGAATTAGACATAGCAACACAAGAATCACTGCTCCGCAAATTCCCACATTAATGAGTATAGACATCAATGACCTTTGGGTTGATGAATGATGAGAAATTATTAGATGTAGGAGTGGCCAATTCTGAGGACTGGAACTGTCTCTCAGTGATATTCATGTCCTGTATTTCTTGGTGTAATTTAGTAAGGTCTATACTCAAGTCCGAATGATTCCAAATTCCAAGGATATGATTTTTTATTTTGTCCCAAGTGTGGAAAGATTTATTTACCTCTAAAGGAGTGAGGCAAATCCATTTAAACTCAGAGTGACTTTAATTTTATCTTTAAAGTCACAAGCTTTTGTCCTACTGCTAAAACTGCCTCCTCCAAAGCACTAACTTTACTTTCTAACTTTCACTCTATAACCTCCTGAGTAGCTAATGCAATAAAAACATTCCTAGATAACTGATCAGTAAGGGTTGCTGTGTGGATTTCCTTAGGTAGAGTTGCAGCTGAACTGTTACTGAAGTAGCAATAGCTATCAAAACTGTAATTCCTAAAATTAAGGTGGCTAAAAACCATTTCTGTCTGGCTAATAAAGCATTAACCTCATACAATGTTTGCAAACCATATTCATCATACCAATGAGATGACAAATTCCTCATAAAAAGGCATTAGTTAAACAATTAGTTAAAATGCATTCAGTACAAGATATCTTATAAACATTATCATGGTAAATAATTTTAACAGTTTGATATTCATTCCAAACTAAAAACACATAAAAGGACTGTAAGCATGCCCTAATGTGATACTGCTGAGTTTGTCCAACAGGCCTAGGCAGGCTGACTGGTTGAAGGGCTGTGAAGGCTCTCACAAATGAGCTGATGGCTTGTTGATTCCAATTTTAAGTGAAAATATTGGGGGTACTCATCCATTGGAGTGCCTTCTAGCTG
>NW_007231360.1:18703-19092 GCF_000164805.1 Carlito syrichta | reverse complement strand
ATGAGAGAGAACCCTGCCCCTGCAAGAGCTCCCACATTTGTCAAAGAGCCCAGTCCCTGAAAAAGAACAGCAGTACCATAGGGAGAGCCTAATAACTGAGGGAGAGCCCTACAGCTAACAAACAGCACCTGAACCACGCAAAAAGGCCCAAATCTGATGAAAAGCATCTACACATCAGAACCATCTCCTGTACCTGAATAAAAGCACTGACCCTAAGGAGAATGCCAGAAACTCAGGAAGATCCCTCACCAGTGAAAGGGACTATGCCCTAAGGAAGATTCCAGCATCCAAGACAAAGCTCTTTCAAAGAGCTATGCATGGTTTAAAGAGCCCCTTACCTGAAGATCCCTAGAAAAGCTGAACACGCGGCGGGGGGGGGGGGGGAGAGG
>NW_007231360.1:0-17832 GCF_000164805.1 Carlito syrichta | reverse complement strand
TGAAGGCTTGCTCAGTAGTCAAGGTCCCGCCTATTATGATGTCAAAGTTCTGAGGCTGATGTCATGAATGGCAATCTGAAATGCTTGTTTTCCTGACTTACATCTTTTAATTGAAAAATGAGAGGTTTAGGCAAACGAATGATACAGGGAAAAAACCAATAAGTTAACATCATTCTTCTCAGACCTGCAAATTACAATGGTGAATTCAAATGAAATTTAAGACAATCATGAAGAGCCAAAAGAATCCTTATCAAAAGATAAAAAGCAGGAAATATCACTTTCAGCATTTGAAACGTTAGTATAAGTTTACAATAATCAAAACAGCCGGATAGTAGTACTGGAAAAGGTCCATAGGCTAATGGCTCAGGACAGAGAGTGAAATCCTCAAATTCTCACCCAACTTGTCTTTGAAAGAACCTCCAGGACCCACAGGGGAATGAAGAACAGATTCAGAACATGTTGCTGGGAAAAGTCTGACTACATGAACAAGATTCAAACAGGACCCCTAACTATACCGAACACACTAACTCTAAATGGATCAAAGACCTAAAGGTAAAACACCAAATTATAATCACCATAGAAACACAGGAGACGCCTTTATGAAAACTGGAACCGGGAGCTACTCTCTTCAGATCCCTCAATACCCATAATTTAAAAAGAATATTAGACAAGTGGGATCGTACCAAACGAATTAACTTCTGCAAAATACAAGAAACCATCAAAATAGTATGCAGACGGCCCTTAATGGGACAAACTATTCTCCAGCTATGTATCTGACTAAGTCATAAGATCTATGAGCTACAAGAAAATCAAACACTCAGAAAAAAGACAAACAATCCCGTTAAAAAGTGGGAAGAATACATGATTGGACACTTCTCACAGAAGAGATGTGGGAAGCCAGGAGACACATGCAAACGTGCTCAGCCTCACTCATCATCAAAGAAATGCAAAGGAAAACCACACTGAACTACCACCTAACCCCTGTAAGAATGGCCTTCATTAATAACACAAACAATAACAGATGCTGCAAAAGATTTGGGGGAAAAATGCTTCTACATTGCATGTGGACTGAAAAGTAGAGCAACATCTTTGGAAATCAGTGTGGCGTTTTCTAAAGGGACAAGAAATTGACCTACCATGTGACCCTGTAATTACCCTGTAGGGAATAAACCTGGAGGAACTCAGATCTTATATAAAAACATATCTGCACAAGCGTGTTTACTGCAGCTCTAATCACATTTGAAAAAAACACGGCACAAGAATGTGGCACTTCATAGCTGGAATGGATAAAATAAATGTGGAAAATACACAAAATGGAATATTATGCATCCATGAAAAGTGACAGGTATAAGGATTTTGCAGAAAGCTTGATGGATATGAATTACGTCATTCTCAGTGAACTATCACGGAAACAAAGAATAGAGTTCCAAATGTTCTCCCTCATGAGCTGAACTTGATCAATTAGAGTGCTATAAGAAAGTGATTGGCAGTAGTGGAAAACTGTTTTGGGGTACGGGTGCGATTGGATGTGGACTTATATTGTTAAGGGAGGGAGGGGCATACGTCACCATCCAGGGACCCGGCATAATCAATGTTTGAATATCTAACTCAGAATTGTACCCCATATTGTGCAAAAAGTAAAATAAAATAAATACATAAATAAAAGCTGTAAAACATGCAACTGATTTTGTTTTCTTCTTTTTTTTAACTTTTTAAATCTAAAGATAGTTACAATCCAAGAAATGTTCATTTTGAAGGGATTGATTTCTAAGAAGGGCGCATGATTCCCATTATAACTTCCTTTCCTATTAATACGTGAGAATCCATTGTACATTTGTTTTCAACGTTGACACTACTACATTTCTCACATAAACGCTGAATGTTTTATTCTGCATAAATTGAAAAATGTTGAGATTCCAGACGTGTATCATCCTAAGTCAACTAAACATTGAGGATCAGAGTACCTATGTGGCTATTCAGAAGACAGAATGCATAATAAATCTGAACAATTTCAGAAGAAAAACTGTATAATAATTTAACATATCTTTGTCCTTTCTTAAAACTTTTGTACATATTCTTGGCACACGCTGTATTTTCTGCTGGTGAATTTTAATTTAAACTTACAGATATGCAATCCCTACTCCAAACTTTCCCCTACCTATTTGAAGGAAACATAAAATCACATTTCCCTTGTATTTTAAAACAATTTCTGTTATTCAAAGTGTATTTCCACTGAATCCCTGAGGATTTTCCTAGCTAAGACAAAATGGTGTACTCTGCAAAATGACTCAGATTAATCTGATACGTTTTATCAACAAGGCTTGAAAATCATGCACACACACAAAAAGAGACAATTGGGAGCCCTATGTTTATAAACCAAAATAACATGGAGAAATATAAAGAAGTATTTGGGATCCTGATTCATATAAAAATTGAGATAATTGAAAATTCTAGAAAACTGACTTTGATGTTAGTGAAGCAATGTTCAAATCCTGAGAGACAAATGGCTCAAAGGCTGGAAAATAATATGAAAAACATCCAGAAGTGTCTAAACCAAAGAAAGTGATGAAATATTATTAGGTTGTGCTATGACCAAACTCCAACAAGTCTCTGTGACCATAATAATAAAAGACTACATCGTGGGGAACCCCCTCAGGGACCACCCACTGTGGGAGCTCTTCTGTCCTCTAAATAACTTCTGCTAGAAAACCAAAAGACTACATTGCCCAGTGGATTCTTGAGTGGCCACTTACCCCTGGAGACGTCTTTGGATAGGTGTGAACACCTTGCTTCCTTCAATTCTTGGGAATGAAAAAAGACCATGTCTTCCGCTTTTGTCAGAGCACTGTACATAAATCCTTGATACTGAAGGCTTGCTCAGTAGTCAAGGTCCCGCCTATTATGATGTCAAAGTTCTGAGGCTGATGTCATGAATGGCAATCTGACATGCTTGTTTTCCTGACTTTGCTTACATCTTTCAATTGAAAAATTAGCCGTTTAGGCAAACGAGTGATACAGGGAAAAAACCAATAAGTTAACATCATTCTTCTCAGACCTGGAAATTACAATAGTGAATTCATATGAAATTTAAGACAATCATGAAGAGCCTATAGAATCCTTAACGAAAAATACAAAGCAGGAACTATCACTTTCCGCATTTGAAACGGTAGAATAAGTTTACAATAAACAAAACAGCCTGGTATTGGTACTGGAAAAGGTGCATAGGGTAATGGGTGAGGACAGAGAGTGAAATCCTCAAATTCTCACCCAACTCATCTTTCAAAGAACCTCCAGGACCCACTGGGGAATGAAGAACATATTCAGTACATGTTGCTGGGAAAAGTCTGACTACAGTAACAAGATTCAAACAGGACCCCTAAATATCACTGTACACATTAACTCTAAATGGAACAAAGACCTAAACGTAAAACACCAAATTATAATCATCGTAGAAACAAAAGAGACACGTTTATGAAAATTGGAACCGGGAGCTACTCTCTTCAGATCCCTCAATACCCATAACTTAAAAAGAATGTTAGACAAGTGGGATCGTACCAAACGACTTAACATCTGCAGAATACAATAAACCATCAAAATAGCATGCAGACAGCCCCAGAATGGGACAAACTATTCTCCAGTTATGTATCTGACAAAGTCATAACATCTATGAGCTACAAGAAAAACAAAACCTCAGAGAAAAAGACAAACAATTCCGTTAAAAAGTGGGAAAAATACATGATTGGACACTTCTCATAGAAGAGATGTGGGAAGCCAGGAGACACATGAAAATGTACCCTGCATCAATCATCATCAAAAAAATGCAAAGGAAAACTACATTGAACTACAACTTAACCCCTGTAAGAATGGCCTTCAGTAATAACACAAACAATAACAGATGCTGGAAAAGATTTGGGGTAAAAAATGCTTCTACACTGCATGTGGACTGAAAAGTAGAGCAACATCTTTGGAAATCAGTGTGGCGGTTTCTAAAGGGACAAGAAATTTACCTACCATGTGACCATGTAATTCCCCTGTAGGGAATAAACCTGGAGGAACTCAGATCTTTTACAAAAAGATATCTGCACAAGTATGTTTATTGCAGCTCGAATCACATTTGAAAAAAAAAATTATACCAAATATTTTGCACTTCAAACTGGAATGGATAAAATAAATGTGGAAAATACACAAAATGGAATATTATGCATCCATGAAAAGTGACAGGTATAAGGATTTTGCAGACAGCTTGATGGATATGAATTAGGTCATTCTCAGTGAATTATCACGGAAATAAAGAATAGAGTTCTCCCTCATGACATGAACTTGATAAATTAGAGTGCTATAAGAAACTGGCAGTAGTAGAAAACTGTTTTGGGGTAGGGGTGGGATTGGCTGTGGAGCCATATTGTTAAGGGAGGGAGGGGCATACCTCACCATCCAGGGACCCTGCATAATCAATGTTTGAATATCTACCTCTGAATTGTACCCCATATTGTGCAAAAACTAAAATAAAATAAATACATCAATAAAGGCTGTAAAACGTGCTACGGACTTTATTGGTTTTCTTCTATTTTTTTTTTAACTTTTTTAATCTAAAGAGAGTTACAATCCAGGGTTGGGTATAGAAATGTTCATTTTGAAGGGATTGATTTCTAAGAAGGGCACACTACTCCCATTATAACTTCCTTTACAATTAATACGTGAGAATCCATTGTACATTGGTTTACAACTTTGACACTACTACATGTCTCACATAAACGCTGAATGTTTTATTCTGCATAAATTGAAACATGTTGAGATTCCTGACGTGTATCATCCTAAGTCAACTAAACATTGAGGATCAGAGTACCTATGTGGCTTTTCAGAAGACAGAATGCATAATAAATCTTAACAATTTCAGAAGAAAAACTGTATAATAATATAACATATCTTTGTCGTTTCTTAAAACTTTTGTACATATTCTTGGGACAGGCTGTATTTTCTGCTGGTGAATTTTAATTTAAACTTACAAATCTGCAATCCCTACTCCAAAGTTTCCCCTACCTATTTAAAGGAAATATAAAATCACATTTCCCTTGTATTTTAAACCAATTTCTATTTTTCAAAGTGTATTTCCACTGAATCCCTGAGGATTTTCTCTACCTAAGACATAATTGTATACTCTGCAACAATGTCTCAGATTAATCTGATACTTTTTATCAACAAGCCTTGAAAATCATGCACACACACAAAAAGAGACCATTGGGAGCCCTATGTTTATAAACCAAAATAACATGGAGAAATATAAAGAAGTATTTGGGCTCCTCATAAATATAAAAATTTAGATAATTGAAAATTCTAGAAAACTGACTTTGATGTTAGTGAAGCAATGTTCAAATCCTGAGAGACAAACGGCTCAACGGCTGGAAAATAATATGAAAAACATCCAGAAGTGTCTAAACCAAAGAAAGTGATGAAATATTATTAGGTTGTGCTATGACCAAACTCCAACAAGTCTCTGTGACCATAGTAATAAAAGACTACATCGTGGGGAACCCCCACAGGGACCTCCCACTGTGGGAGCTCTTCTGTCCTCTCAATAACTTCTGCTTGAAAACAAAAAGACTACATTGCCCAGTGTATTCTTGAATGGTCACTTAAACCTGGAGACGTCTTTGGATAGGTGTGAACACCTTGCTTCCCTCAATTCCTGGGAATGAAAATCCACCATGTCTTCCGCTTTTGTCAGAGCACTGTACATAAATCCTTGATACTGAAGGCTTGCTCAGTAGTCAAGGTCCCGCCCATTATGATGTCAAAGTCCTGAGGCTGATGTCATGAATGGCAATCTGACATGCTTGTTTTCCTGACTTTGCTTACATCTTTTACTTGAAAAAATAGCCGTTTAGGCAAACGAGTGATACAGGGAAAAAACCAATAAGTTAACATCATTCTTCTCAGACCTGGAAATTACAATAGTGAATTCATATGAAATTTAAAACAATCATGAAGAGCCTATAGAATCCTTAACGAAAAATACAAAGCAGGAACTATCACTTTCCGCATTTGAAACGGTAGAATAAGTTTACAATAAACAAAACAGCCTGGTATTGGTACTGGAAAAGGTGCATAGGGTAATGGGTGAGGACAGAGAGTGAAATCCTCAAATTCTCACCCAACTCATCTTTGAAAGAACCTCCAGGACCCACTGGGGAAAGAAGAACATATTCAGTACATGTTGCCAGGAAGAGTCTGACTACATGAACAAGATTCAAACAGGACCCCTAACTATCACCATACATATTAACTCTAAATGGATCAAAGACGTAAGCGTAAAACACCAAATTATAATCATCATAGAAACACAGGAGACACCTTTATGACTGGAACCGGGAGCTACTCTCTTCAGATCCCTCAATACCCATAACTTAAAAAGAATGTTAGACAAGTGGGATCGTACCAAACGAATTAATTTCTGCAAAATACAAGAAACCATCAAAATAGTATGCAGACAGCCCCAGAATAGGACAAACTGTTCTCCAGCTATGTATCTCACAAAGTCATAACCTCTTTGAGCTACAAGAAAATAAAACACTCAGAAAAAAAGACAAACAATCCATTAAAAAGTGGGAAAAATACATGATTGGACACTTCTCATAGAAGAGATGTGGGAAGCCAGGAAACACATGAAAACATGCTCAGCCTCACTCATCATCAAAGAAATGCAAAGGAAAACCACACTGAACTACCACTGAACCCCTGTAAGAATGGCCTTCAGTAATAAGACAAACAGTAACAGATGCTAGAAAAGATTTGGGGGAAATAATGCTTTTACACTGCATGTGGACTGAAAAGTAGAGCAACATCTTTGGAAATCAGTGTGGCGATTTCTAAAGGAACAAAAAATTGACCTACCATGTGACCCTGTAATTCCCCTGTAGGGAATAAACCTGGAGGAACTCAGATCTTTTACAAAAAGATATCTGCACAAACATGTTTATTGCAGCTCAAATCACATTTGAAAAAAACATTATACCAACCATGTTGCACTTCAAAGCTGGAATGGACAACATAAATGTGGACATACACAAAATGGAATATCAGGCATCCATGAAAAGTGACAGGTATAAGGATTTTGCAGAAAGTTTGATGGATATTAATTAGGTCATTCTCAGTGAATTATCACGGAAACAAAGACTAGAGTTCCATATGTTCTCCCTCATGGTCTGAACTTGATCAATTAGAGTGCTATAAGAAAGTGGTTGGCAGTAGTAGAAAACTGTTTTGGGGTAGGGGTGGGATTGGCTGTGGAGTCATATTGTTAAGGGAGGGAGGGGCATACCACACCATCCAGGGACCCTGCATAATCAATGTTTGAATATCTAACTCTGAATTGTACCCCATATTGTGCAAAAATTAAAATAAATACATAAACAAAAGGTGTAAATCATGCAACGGACTTTATTTGTATTCTTCTATTTTTTTTAACTTTTTTAATCTAAAGATAGTTACAATCCAGGGATGGGTATAGAAATGTTCATTTTGAAGGGATTGATTTGGAAGAAGGGCGCACTACTCCCATTATAACTTCCTTTCCTATTAATATGTGAGAATCCATTGTACATTTGTTTTCAACATTGACACTACTACATGTCTCACATAAACGCTGAATGTTTTATTCTGCATAAATTGAAACATGTTGAGATTCCAGACATGTATCATCCTATGTCAACTAAACATTGAGGATCAGAGTACCTATGTGGCTATTCAGAAGACAGAATGCATAATAAATTTTAACAATTTCAGAAGAAAAACTGGATAATAATTTAATATATCTTTGGCCTTTCTTAAAACTTTTGTACATAGTCTTGGCACATGCTGTATTTTCTGCTGGTGAACTTTAATTTATACTTACAGATATGCAATCCCTACTCCAAAGTTTCCCCTACCTATTTGAAGGAAATATAAAATCACATTTCCCTTGTATTTTAGACCAATTTCTAGTTTTCAAAGTGTATTTCCACTGAATCCCTGAGGATTTTCTCTACCTAAGACATAACGGTGTACTGTGCAACAATGTCTCAGATTAATCTGATACTTTTTATCAAAAAGCCTTGAAAAACATGCACACACACAAAAAGACACCATTGGGAGCCCTATGTTTATAACCCAAAAAAACATGGAGATTTCTAAAGAAGTATTTGGGCTCCTCATTCATATAAAAATTTAGATAATTGAAAATTCTAGAAAACTGACTTTGATGTTAGTGAAGCAATGTTCAAATCCTGATAGACAAACGGCTCAAAGGCTAGAAAATAATATGAAAGACATCCAGAAGTGTCTAAACCAAAGAAAGTAATTAAATATTATTAGCTTGTGCTATGACCAAACTCCAACAAGTCTTTGTGACCACAGTAATAAAAGACTACATCGTGGGGAACCCGCTCAGGGGCCTCCCACTGTGGGAGCTCCTCTGTCTTCTCAATAACTTCTGCTTGAAAACAAAAAGACTATATTGCCCAGTGGATTCTCGAATGGCCACTTACCCCTGGAGACATTTTTGGATAGGTGTGAACACCTTGCTTCCTTCAATTCTTGGGAATGAAAATTCCCGATGTCTTCTGCTTTTGTCAGAGCACTGTACATAAATCCTTGATACTGAAGGCTTGCTCAGTAGTCAAGGTCCCGCCCATTATGATGTCAAGGTTCTGAGGCTGATGTCATGAATGGCAATCAGTCATGCTTTTTTCCTGACTTTGCTTACATCTTTAATTGAAAAAGTAGCCATTTAGGCAAACGAGTGATACTGGGAAAAATCCAATAAGTTAACATCATTCTTCTCAGACCTGGAAATTACAATAATGAATTCATATGAAATTTAAAACAATCATGAAGAGCCTAAAGAATACTTATCAAAAGATACAAAGCAGGAACTATCACTTTCTGCATTTCAAACTTTAATATAAGTTTACAATAATCAAAACAAACTGGTATTGGTACTGGAAAAGGTCCATAGGGTAATGGGTCAGGACAGACAGTGAAACCCAAAATTTCTCACCCAATTCATCTTTGAAAGAACCTCCAGGACCCACTGGGGAATGATGAACATATTCAGTACATGTTGCCGGGAAAAGTCTGACAACATGAACAAGAATCAAACAGGACCCCTAACTATCACCATACATATTAACTCAAAATGGATCAAAGACCTAAACGTAAAACACCAAATTATAATCATCATAGAAACACAGGAGACACCTTTATGAAAACTGGAACCGGGAGCTACTCTATTCAGATCCCTGAATACCCATAATTTAAAAAGAATGTTAGACACTTGGGATCGTACCAAACGAATTTACTTCTTCAAATACAAGAAACCATCAAAATAGTATGCAGACAGCCCCAGAATGGGACAAACTATTCTCCAGCTATGTATCTGACAAAGTCATAACATCTATGAGCTACAAGAAAATCAAACACTCTGAAAAAAAGACAAACAATCCGGTTAAAAAGTGGGAAAAATACATGATTGGACACATCTCATAGAAGAGATGTGGGAAGCCAGGAGACACATGAAAACGTGCTCAGCCTCACTCATCATAAAAAAATGCAAAGGAAAACCACATTGAACTACCACTTAATCCTTGTAAGAATGGCCTTCATTAATAACACTAACAATAACAGATACTGGAAAAGATTTGGGGGAATAAATGCTTCTACACTGCATGTGGACTGAAAAGTAGAGCAACATCTTTGGAAATCAGTGTGGCGGTTTCTAAAGGGACAAGAAATTAACCTACCCTGTGACCCTGTAATTCCCCTGTAGGGAATAAACCTGGAGGAACTCAGATCTTTTACAAAAAGATATCTGCACAAGCATGTTTATTGCAGCTCGAATCACATTTGAAAAAAACATGCTATTAACCATGTTGCACTTAAAAGCTGGAATGGATAAAATAAATGTGGAACATAGGCAAAATGGAATATTAGGCATCCATGAAAAGTGACAGGTGTAAGGATTTTGCAGAAAGCTTGATGGATATGAATTAGGTCATTCTCAGTGAATTATCACAGAAACAAAGAATAGAGTTCCATATGTTCTCCCTCATGAGCTGAACTTGATAAATTAGAGTGCTATAAGAAACTGATTGGCAGTAGTAGAAAACTGCTTTGGGGTAGGGGTGGGATTGGCTGTGGAGTTATATTGTTAAGGGAGGGAGGGGCATACCTCATCATCCAGGGACCCTGCATAATCAATGTTTGAATATTTAACTCTGAATTGTACCCCATATTGTGCAAAAACTAATATAAAAGAAATACATCAATAAAAACTGTAAAATGTGCAACGGACTTCATTTGTTTTCTTCTATTTTTTTTTAACTTTTTAAATCTAAAGATAGTTACCATCCAGGGTTGGGTATAGAAATGTTCATTTTGAAGGATTTATTTCTAAGAAGGGCGCACTACTCCCATTATAGCTTCCTTTCCTATTAATACGTGAGAATTCATTGTACATTTGTTTACAACTTTGACACTACTACATTTCTCACATAAACGCTGAATGTTTTATTCTGCATAAATTGAAACATGTTGAGACTACAGACGTGTATCATCCTAAGTCAACTAAACATTGAGGATCAGAGTACCTATGTGGCTATTCAGAAGACAGAATGCATAATAAATTTTAACAATTTCAGAAGAAAAACTGTATAATACTTTAATATATCTTTGTTGTTTCTTAAAACTTTTGTACATATTCTTGGGACACGCTCTAATTTCTGCTGGTGAATTTTAATTTAAACTTACAGATATGCAATCCCTTCTCCAAAGTTTCCCCTACCTATTTGAAGGAAATATAAAATCACATTTCCCTTTTATTTTAAACCAATTTCTATTTTTCATAGTGTATTTCCACTGAATCCCCGAGGATTTTCTCTACCTAAGATATAATGGTGTACTCTGCAACAATGTCTCAGATTAATCTGATACTTTTTATCAACAACCCTTGAAAATCATGCACACACACAAAAAGAGACCTTTTGGAGCCCTATGTTTATAAACCAAAATAACATGGAGATATATAAAGAAGTATTTGGGCTTCTCATTCATATAAAAAATTAGATAATTGAAAATTCTAGAAAACTGACTTTGATGTTAGTGAAGCAATGTTCAAATCCTGAGAGATAAATGGCTCAAAGCCTGGGAAAAAATATGAAAAACATCCAGAAGTGTCTAAACCAAAGAAAGTGATGAAATATTATTAGGTTGTGCTATGACCAAACTCCAACAAGTCTCTGTGACCATAGTAATAAAAGACTACATCGTGGGGAACCCCTTCAGGGACCTCCCACTGTGAGAGCTCTTCTGTCCTCTCAATAACTTCTGCTTGAAAACAAAAAGACTACATTGCCCAGTGGATTCTTGAATGGCCACTTACCCCTGGAGACGTCTTTGGATAGGTGGGAACACCTTGCTTCCCTCAATTCTTGGGAATGAAAATCCACCATGTCTTCCACTTTTGTCAGAGCACTGTACATAAATCCTTGATACTGAAGGCTTGCTCAGTAGTCAAGGTCCCGCCCATTATGATGTCAAAGTCCTGAGGTTGATGTCATGAATGGCAATCTGACATGCTTGTTTTCCTGACTTTGCTTACATCTTTTACTTGAAAAATTAGCCGTTTAGGCAAATGAGTGATACAGGGAAAAAACCAATAAGTTAACATCATTTTTCTCAGACCTGGAAATTACAATAATGAATTCATATGAAATTTAAGACAATCATGAAGAGCTTAAAGAATCCTTATCAAAAGATCCAAAGCAGGAGCTATCACTTTCCTCATTTGAAACTTTAGTATAAGTTTACAATAATCAAAACAGCCTGGTATTGGTACTGGAAAAGGTCCATAGGATAATGGTTCAGGACAGAGAGTGAAATCCTCAAATTCCCACCCAACTCATCTTTGAAAGAACCTCCAGGACCCACTGGGGAATGATGAACATATTCAGTACATGTTGCTGGGAAAAGTCTGACTACAGGAACAAGATTCAAACCACACCCCTAACTATCACCATATACATTAACTCTAAATGGATCAAAGACCTAAACGTAAAACACCAAATTATAATCATCATACAAACACAGGAGACACCTTTATCCAAACTGGAACTGGGAGCTACTCTCTTCAGATCCCTCAATTCCCATAACTTAAAAAAAATGTTAGACAAGTGGGATCGTACCAAACGAATTAACTTCTTCAAAATACAAGAAACCATCAAAGCAGCATGCAGACATCTCCATTATGGGACAAACTATTCTCCAGCTATGTATCTGAAAAACTCATAACATCTATGAGCTACAAGAAAATCAAACATTCTGAAAAAAAGACAAACAATCCCGTTAAAAAGTGGGAAAAATACATGATTGGACACTTCTCATAGAAGAGATGTGGGAAGCCAGGAGACACATGAAAACGTGCTCAGCCTCACTCATCATCAAAGAAATGCAAAGGAAAACCACACTGAACTACCACTTAACCCCTGTAAGAACGGCCTTCATTAATAACACAAACAATAACAGATGCTGGAAAAGATTTGGGGGAAAAAAATGCTTCTACACTGCATGTGGACAGAAAAGGAGAGCAACATCTTTGGAAATCAGTGTGGCGATTTCTAAAGGGACAAGAAGTTGACCTACCATGTGACCCTGTAAATCCCCTGTAGGGAATAAACCTGGAGGAACTCAGATCTTTTACAAAAAGATATCTACACAAGCATGTTTATTGCAGCTCTAATCACATTTGAAAAAACATGATACCAACCATGTTGCACTTCAAAGCTGGAATGGATAAAATAAATGTGGAACATACACAAAATGGAACATTATGCATCTATGAAAAGTGACAGATAAAAGTATTTTGCAGAAAACTTGATGGATATGAATTAGGTCATTCTCAGTGAATTATCACCGAAACAAAGAATAGAGTTCCATATGTTCTCCCTCATGAGCTGAACTTGATCAATTAGAGGGCTATAAGAAAGTGATTGGCAGTAGTAGAAAACTGTTTTGTGGTAGGGGTGGGATTGGCTGTGGAGTTATATTGTTAAGGGAGGGAGGGGCATACCTCACCATCCAGGTACCCTGCATAATCAATGTTTCAATATCTAACTCTGAATTGTACCCCATATTGTGCAAAAATTAAAATAAAATAAATACATAAATAAAAGCTGTAAAACGTGCAACTGACTTTATTGGTTTTCTTCTATTTTTTTTTAACTTTTTTAATCTAAAGAGAGTTACAATCCAGGGTTGGGTATAGAAATGTTCATTTTGAAGGGATCGATTTCTAAGAAGGGCGCACTACTCCCATTATAGCTTCCTTTCCTATTAATACATGAGATTCCATTCTACATTTGTTTTCAACTTTGACACTACTACATTTCTCACATAAATGCTGAATGTTTTATTCTGCATAAATTGAAACATGTTGAGATTCCAGGCATGTATCATCCTAAGTCAACTAAACATTGAGGATCAGAGTACCTATGTGGCTATTCAGAAGACAGAATGCATAATTAATCTTAACAATTTCAGAAGAAAAACTGTATAATAATTTAATATATCTTTGTCCTTTCTTAAAACTTTTGTACATATTATTGGGACACGCTGTATTTTATGCTAGTGAATTTTAATTTAAACTTACAGATATGCAATCCGTACTCCAAAGTTTCACCTACCTATTTGAAGGAAATATAAATTCACATTTCCCTTGTATTTTAAACCAATTTCCATTTTTCAAAGTATATTTTCACTGAATCTACGAGGATTTTCTCTACCTAAGACATAATGGTGTACTCTGCAACAATGACTCAGATTAATCTGATACTTTTCATCAACAAGCCTTGAAAATTATACACACACACAAAAAGAGACCGTTGGGAGCCCTATGTTTATAAACCAAAATAACATGGAGATTTATAAAGAAGCATTTGGGCTCCTCATTCATATAAAAACTTAGATAATTGAAAATTCGAGAAAACTGACTTTGATGTTAGTGAAGTAATGTTCAAATCCTGACAGACAAATTGCTCAAAGGCTGGAAAATAATATGAAAAACATGCAGAAGTGTCTAAACCAAAGAAAGGGATGAAATATTATTAGGTTGTGCTATGACCAAACTCCAACAAGTCTCTGTGACCATAGTAATAAAAGACTACATCGTGGGGAACCCCCTCAGGGACCTCCCACTGTGGGACCTTTTCTGTCCTCTCAATAACTTCTGCTTAAAAACAAAAAGACTACATTGCTCAGTGGATTCTTGAATGGCCACTTACCCCTGGAGACGTTTTTGGATATGTGTGAACACCTTGCTTCCTTCAATTCTTGGGAATGAAAATTCACCATGTCTTTCGCTTTTGTCAGAGCACTGTACATAAATCCTTGGTACTGAAGGCTTGCTCAGTAGTCAAGGTCCCGCACATTATGATGTCAAAGTTCTGAGGCTGATGTCATGAATGGCAATCTGACATGCTTGTTTTCCTGACTTTGCTTACATCTTTTAATTGAAAAATTAGCCGTTTAGGCAAACGAGTGATACACGGAAAAAACCAATAAGTTAACATCATTCTTCTCAGACCTGGACATTACAATAGTGAATTCATATGAAATTTAAAACAATCATGAAGAGCCTAAAGAATTCTTATGAAAAGATACAAAGCAGGAACTATCACTTTCCGCATTTGAAACTTTAGTATAAGTTTACAATAATCAAAACAGCGTGACATTGGTACTGGAAAAGGTCCATAGGCTAATGGGTCAGGACAGAGAGTGAAATCCTCAAATTCTCACCCAAACTCATCTTTGATAGAACCTCCATGACCCACTGGGTGATGAAGAACATATTCAGTACATGTTGCTGTGAAAAGTCTGACTACATGAACAAGATACAAACAGGACCCCTAACTATCACCATACACATTAACTCCAAATGGATCAAAGACCTAAACGTAAAACACCAAATTATAATCATCATAGAAACAGAGGAGACACCTTTATGAAAACTTGTACCGGGAGCTACTCTCTTCAGATCCCTATGAAACATTACTGATCGTGAGGAGGGCTCACCTCACAGAGATTACCTGCACCAGAGAGAGATCCCCATTTCTGTTGAAGAGCCCCTGTACCCTAGTGAAGGCCTAACACCTGAAAAAGTGTCCTGCAACTTAAGGAAGAGTCCTGCAACTGAGGGAGAGCCGCTTCGCATGAGGGAAATCTCTTGGATCTGAGTTATAGTGCTGAGCTTGAGGTAAAATTCCTGCACCCCAGGGAGATCCTGTATATCTGAGGGAGAGCCCATGCACCTGAGGAACAGCCTAGACACTGTTGAAGTGTCCCTGCACCTTACAGAATGTTCAGCACTTGATGAGAACTCCTGCACCTGAAAGAAAAATGCATCCAAGAAAGAGCCATGCATCTGAGATACAGCCCTGCAACTGAGGTGGAATCCAGAACTTGATGAAGACTGCTGCACCTAAAACGTACTCCTGCACATGAAGGAGAGTCCCACCACCTGACGGAGAGCCTCTGAACCTGCGGAAGAACCCAGCAACTGAAGAAGAGCCCATGTACCTGAAGAATGGCTCCTGCACATGAGGGAAAGACCTGCACATGATAAAAGAGTCCCTGCACTAAAAATGAGCATTGCATGTTAGGGAGAGTCCCTGAAATTGAGGAAGAGTCACTACACTTAAGGCAGATTTCTTGCTTTTGCATCTGGTAAAGAGGCCCTGTGTTCAAGGGAGAGCTTTTGCACATGAAAGGGTTTTCCTGCACCTAAGAAGAAGTTCCCACATCTGAGGAAGAACCACTGAACCAGAAGAAGAGACTCTGCACATGTAAGATCCCTTCGCCTGAAGAAAACATCTGGACCTGAGGGAGAGTCTTGCACCTTAGAAACAGATCCCCTACAACTGAGGGTGGATCCAGCATCTGAGGAAGAGACCAGCATATGAAAAGAGCCCCTGCACTTGAGGGAAGTTGGATATTTGAGGAAGAACCCCTAAACTTGAGGAAGAGCCCAGTAGCTGATAATGAATCCCTGCATCTGAGGGTGATCTCCAGCAACTGAAGGAGATCTCCCACACCTGATAATGAGTCTCTACACTGAAGAAAGAGCCTTTCACCTGAGAGAAAGTTCTTGCAACTGAGAGTCTCTACACTTGATGAAGGCTTCCTGTACCTAAGAGAGACCCCTGCAACTAAGAAAGGGCACTGCACCAGATTAAGAACCTCTGTATAACAGAAAGAGCACGAGAGTAAGATACTAAACTTGAGGTAAAGCTTTTGCACATGAAGTGGAGCCCTTGCCCCTGAGGAAGAGACCCCACACTTGATAAAAGACCCTGAACTTCAAGGGAGAGACCTGAATCTGAGAGAGGGCCCCTACAGCTGAGGGCCCTGAGCCTGAGGAAAAGTCCCACTCCTGAGTAGGAGTCCTGCACTTGAGGGAGAACCTGAACTTAAGAGAGAGCCCCTGCACATGAGGGAGAGCCCAGAACCTGAGTAAGAATGCTAAACCCAAGAAAGAGCTCCAACACCAGAGGGAGAGGTCCTGTACATAAGGGTGTGGTCCTACACATGAGGGAGACACCTGAACCTCAGGAAGAGTCTTGCACCTGAAGGAGAGAACCTGCACCTGACAGACAGTCCAGATCCTGATGAAGAGTCCCTGTAATAAAAAGGAGTCCTGCAAATATGGGATAGTGCAGCACCTGAGGTACAGCCTGTCCTCTCATAAACAGCACTGTACCTTAGGGAGAGCCCAAAAGCTGAGGAAGAGCCCTGCCCCTGACAACAATCCCAGCACTTAACAAAGAGTCCATGCACATGACAATGATCTCCTGCAATTAAGTAATGGTGCTGATGCTCAGGGAGAACTATTGTGCCTCAGAGAGATTCCCCCTATCTGAGGAAGACCTATTGCATTTAGGGAAGAACCCAGCACCTGATGAAGAGACTCTGCATTTGGAGAAGGGTCCTGCACCTTTTGAAAAGCCCCCATACTTGGAAGAGACCTGGCCCCTGGGAAGTGCTCCTGAACCTGTGGAAAAAACCCTCAACCTAAGGGACACCCCTGCACCTGAAGAGGTGCCTTCAGACACACGATGAAGAGCCCATCTAAGAGAGAATACCCACACCTGAGGGAGAACCCTGTACCTGAAAAAGAATTACGAATCTGAGAAAGAGTCTTGCACTAGAGATAGAGCCCTGGAGCCGAGAGTAAGCCCAGCACCTGATGAAGAGGCCCTGCAAATACAGGGGGAGACTTACACCTGAAGTAGAGCTTCTATACCTCCGGGAGAGCTGCTGCACCTGGAATGAGTCCAGCACCCGGTGAAGAGCCCCTACACTTCGGAAAAAAAAACTATGGACCTAATGAAGGGACCCCATACTGAAGGAGTCCCTTCTCTTGGGGGAGATCCCTCCACCTAAAGAGTTGCCCCTGCACATAAGGGAGAATCCCTCCACCTGAAGGAGCCCTACTGCATCTGAGGAAGAACCCATAATCTTATGAAGCGTTTATGAAGAGTTCTGAACCTGACACAGAGTCCTGCACCCAAGAGAAAGTCCTGAACCTGAGGGAAAACCCAGCACCTGCTGAAGAGTCTCTGCATGTGGGGCAGAGAATAACACCTGTGGAAAAGCTCTTGCATCTGAGGAAGAGAACCGAAACTTGGGGAGAGCCCCTGCACCTGGTGGAGAGCCCCCAACTGAAGAAAGAGACTAGCCCCTGAGGGACAGTCTCTGCACTGAATAGATGCCTGCAATTAACAAAGACCCTACTGACACTGAGAGAGA
>NW_007231359.1:0-31910 GCF_000164805.1 Carlito syrichta | reverse complement strand
CGAGTAACTGGAATTACAGGCATGCGCTACCACACCCGGCTGATTTTTTGATTTATTGTAGAGATGAGGTCTCGTCTGCCCAGGTGGGTCTCAAACCCGTGGGCTCAGGCAATCCACTCACCTCAGCCTCCCAAAGGCGTGGGATTACAGGCTGAGCCACCGAGCCCAGCTAAAATCTATTTTTTGAGTTGCAACAGTCTCAAGATTCTCTTTTATAAAAGTAAATTAAAGTTGAGACTAGGTCTGAGGAATTCCTAACCAGACAAAGTAACTTAGACCTCAAAAGTGACATTAACCTTGCTTGATTTGCAAGCATAACTGAACCTTACCTTATTTCTTATAAATACTTACATCAGAGAAAAACAAAACTTTATGCTATCCAATCAGAAACTGCCAACTAACTTATAATCATTATGAATAGGGACCAGGCTATACCAAATAAGGCAACTGTATAACTGTAATCATTGAAATATTTTCTTTGCTTTACTTTCATATGTGCTTTATAAAAGCATCCCCTTGTTTTCACTTGATGGAGCCCCCAAGTCTATTCTTGTTTGGAGTTGCCTAATTCATAAATCACTGTTTTCTCAAATAAACACCTTAAAATTTTATTGTTCCTAGTTTACCTTTTAAGACCATGAAGAATGAAGTGTATATTGCATCAGTCAGAAGAAGGGCCTAGTTATATTGAATTAACACATGACTCAAAACCTGTGTAGCTTAACACTATATCATTAATACACTAATAAAAATCCTGCTTCAGACCTTGGTATTTTCCAGGACAATTTCCTTTGGTGTAATTACTCGTGGATATAGGATTCCTCCAAACCCTCTTAACAGGAGCATAGAGAGACTTGGGGGGGGCATCTTGTAACAGATATTAATTTCTGTGGCCTGAAAGTGATGAGTGTCTTTTCTTATAACCCATTGTCCAGAAAGATCTTAGTGACTTGCATAGCAACCACTTATTTTCATTACAATCTTTAATTTGAAGAGGACTTGAAGAAATAACTCCTCTCTTTTTCATGTTGTATCAGCCCATGGGGCTCATACTGGCTGAAGAATTCACCTCCAAGACAGCTGACTTACATGGCATGCAATTAGTATTGATGCACAAGTAGAGATCTTAGTTTTTCTCCACCTAGGCCCTGCAGTATCTTGGGCTTTCTTTTAAGATGGCAGCTGGGTTCCAACAGTGAGAATTCCAAAAGACAGGGATGGGTAAAGCCAGTGTCTTATGATCTGGATCCAGAAGTGGACATTGCATCCTTTCCACTGCATTCCATTAGTCATAGCAGTCACAGAGCCCCTCAAATTCCTACAAAGAGGATATAATTTCTCTTGAAGAATGGAATGTTAAATAATGTGTGGTCACAATAAATAACAGTTTTTATGTCTCTAAAGACCTGGATAAGAAAAGATGATTAATGAGGTTCCTTTTATATGATGTAAATTTATTAAGCAACTTTTAAGTATAAAAGTTTGTCAAATCATTGAGTAAATAAATATCCTCAATTATGCAAATCATATGTTCAATAAATACATTCTGGAAATATTAAATAGGGACAAAACCACTTTTGGCGGGATTGAAGGTAGCGATTTGAGAGGTGGCATGTAAGGTTTGCTGGAAGAAGTGACATTTAACATACATTAAAACAGCGGTTGAGATTCTGAAAACTAAAATCATGGGCAAAGCTTATTATTTGGAGTAAATGTGTCAATAAAGAATTTTGAAGTAGGCAATGAGAGCTAAAGTTACACCATGGCAAGGTGTCAGATCTGACAAAAATTTAAAGCCCTTGAGATAACACGGGAGGGATTGGGGGCAAGATGGTGTTGGATACAGTCAGAATGTGAGAGTCTCCACATGAATGAGTGCACACAAAAAAGCTAATCTGCATCTGTTTATGTGTGCAAGTGGGTGAGCAGATGTCCAATTGAGGGGAGACACAGGATCAGGCACCAAGGGTCCCCTGCAGAAATGGCCACAATTTGCTGCTGCTCTGAATTTGGCACCTGCTGCATGCAGAGGGATCCACCATCCCTGGGGCGGCTCTTGGGAAAAGGCAGAAAAGATCAGCTAGCACCTGGCCCATACCACAATCTGTGGAAACAGACCAGGCACAAGCAGCAGGGACCGTGGAGAAAGCACGGGGAGGAATTTTGGAGCTGAAGCTGCTAGAGGTAAAAAATATGGAATGCCATCATTTTCTCTGTCCTGGAACTGGGCAGAGACCTACTTTATCATACCCAATTCTGAATGCTTTCATCCTGAATAGCCTACATCCTAACACCAAAAGATAATCTTTGCACCCCTCTGAAATTGATTATCATTTGTCCAGAGAGGATACTACAAGTCCATGACACCAGAGAGACAGACGTCCTACCCCCACACTGGACCAAACACAGACTCATGCAATCAGAGTGGGAGACCTAGTAGCAAACAATTTGGGAGCGTTTCCCAGGAAAATCTGCTGGAGCAAGCTGAACACTGGCAGTGAAAGCTTCAAAGGGAATGCAGGAGAGAGCCTGAGGCAGACTCCCAAGGAGGCAGTGGAGAAAGTCCACCCAGAGCATGGATGGGGCTCCAGAGCCCTGGCACTAGGTCCTGAAATCTGGTAACTGCTGGGAAGGGAACAATAGCTCCCGGCAGAGAAACTAAGCAAACTCTCTAATTATCTGGACAGAGAAGTACTCCAGGGTGGCCTTTGTGGAACAGCAACATTGCATCTTGAGACCCAGTGCTGATCTCTACATTGCATTGAGACTGCTCTTTGTGACCTCGGAGAACATTGCCCCCAGTGCACAAGCCCAGGCAGGTAATGGCAGATACAAAACCCTAGATGATCCACCCTCCACACTGAGCCAGTTGGTGGGCGATAGATACAGACAGCAGAACTGACCAAGAAAAAGGCTGGTGACTGTATTAGTTTGTTTCTTTGATTATCTCATTTGGTTGCTTTGTTTGTTAGTTGGTTTTCCCTTTTCTTTTTTTCATTTCTCTTTCTTTGTTCTTTCTTGTGTATGTGTGTGTGTGTGCGTGCATGCGTGTGTGTGTGTGTGTGTGTATGTGTCTTTCTCATTTTCTTTTTCTATTTTTTTTCTTCTTTTCCTTTCTCCTGTCTGGGATTCAAGGTCTATGCAAGCATACACACTGTAATGTCATATTGTGTAGAGATGGAAAGTAAGTCATAGCTGGTCCATTCACCAGATAGCAAACATTATGACCTGCCAATAGGTTCCGATTCCTTGCAGTTCCCCTGACCTTCTCATAAGTGCTTCAAATTGTACAGACAGCACAAAAACCCACCTTTAGCCCTACTTTATAATTGAACACACTCAGAGCTCTGGCTCAAGTAAGAAAAACAGGTAGGACAAATATCAGAAATAACCACTTCTCCATTTTCCACTGAGCAATGGTATTAAATAGAAAGATAGGAAAACTGCTATAAATGAAGAGAAGCCAACATAGAATTGCCAGTAATCAGAGCCCCAGCAATGAGTCAGTGCTAGAAAAAACAGCTACTGGGTCACAATGGCTATCTCAGAGAACAACAGAAGGCACTTACAGAGATCAGAGAATCATTGAATAGAATGATTAAAAATCAAAAAATGCAAGGGCTAAAACTAAATGAAATTGCAATGGAGTTTGAGGAATTCAAGAAAGTGTACTAAGAAATAACAGAAATAAAGAACTCCATCCAAGAAATAAATGACAAGCTGACAAGTATGGAAAGCAGAAATAAACAAGTAGAAGAAAGTATCTCAGAGCTGGAAGACCAAAATATGGAATTAACCCAATGTATTAAATATACAGAACAAAATCAAGAAGAAACTTTCCAAGAGATGTGTGATTTTTAAAGAAACCAAACCTACATCTGATCAGAATACCTGAAATAGAGAAACAGAAAATACCCTGATGGAACAAACATTCAAGAAAACTTCCCTCTCTGGCCAGAGAGACAACTATATAAGCACAAGAGATTAAGAGAACCCCTGCAAGACTTCTTACACAAAGATCAACCCCTAGACACATAGCAATTCACCTACACAAAGTAGGTATAAAAGAAAAAAATCCTAAAGACAGCAAGGAAAAAGATCTGACTACCAACTGGGGAGACCAATCAGAGTTACTGCAGTCTTATCAGCAGAAACACTGCAGGTCATAAGGAATTGGAACCCAATCTTTAATGTTCTCAGAGATAAATAACATCAACCAGGAATTTCCTACCCAGCTAAGCTTCAGCAGTGAGGAAAATTAAAATCTTTCCCTGACATCCCGTCCCTCAGATAATATGCTGCTTTGAGATCAGCTCTACAGGAGATGCTTTAAAATGTGCTATGCACCAAAGAAAAAACAAACAAACAAACAAACAAAAAATACCATATACTTCACAAAATCACAAACACAGAAGCAACAGAACACACAGCATACCTGCAAAAAATGAAAACACACACATATATGAACACAAAAGCTAAATAAAAACAAAGGAGCCTTTTAAGAGTATTATGACAAGGACAAATTCTCACATTTCAATAATCAGCCCAAATGTGAATGGACTCAGTGCAACACTAAAAAGACATAGAATGGAAAATGGGATTAAATAAACATGACCCAGTAATTTGCTGTCTCCAGGAAATTTATCTCACCACAGAGAATACCCACAGACTCAAACTTAGAGGATGTAAAACACATTTCCAGGTGAACATATTGTAAAATAAGTTTCATCTTTTAAGCTATTAAAATTCTTTAAAAATATAAGGAGGGACATTACATATTAATGAAAGTTTCAATCCAACAACAAAAATTATTCATCCTAGACATCTATGCACCCAACACAGGAGCACCAGCTTTTATAAAGGAATTACCAAGTAAACTAAAAGAACTAACACTACCATAGCTGGGGACTTAAATACCCCACTAACAACCCTAGGTACATCATCGTGGCAAAAATCAATGAACAGATTCAGAACCTCAACTTGACCCTTGACCAAACGGACTTAATAGATACATACAGAACACTCCAACCAACAATCACAGAATATACATTCTACTCATCACCACGTGGAACATCCTCCAAGACTGACCACATTCTTGGCCATAAATCAAGCGTAAACAAATTTCACAAGATTGAAATACTGTCACACACCTTCTCAGACCATAGTGGAATCAAAAGAAATATAACTACCAACAAAATTCCTCCCTAACCCACAAGGACATGGACACTAAACTGCATAATGATGAAAAACTCCTGGGTCAACACAGAAATCAAACCAGAATTTTAACCACCCCCCCAAATGAAAATGAGACATCTTACCAAAACATCTGGGATGCCATAAAAGCAGACTGAGAGACGAATTTATATCTGTACAAACACACATCAAAAAACAAAAAGAGAACAAGTTAACAGCCTAAAAAATCACCTAAGGGAGCTGAAAAGACCTTGAAAACCCTAACTTCAACAGAAGAATCCAGATCATCAAATTAAAAGCCCATATACAGGACATAGAAGACAAAAATGCCATAGAAAAAAACAATGAAAAAAAGCCAGTTCTTTGAGAACATAAGCAAGATTGATAGATCCTTAGCCAGAATGACCATGAAAAAGAGAGAAAAAGCCCAAATAAACACAATCAGAAACACAAAAGATCATGTCACAACTGACCTTGAAGAAATAAAAATGATTATCAGAGATTACTATGCAAACTAGTATGGAAATAAGCTCAATAAATGAAATGAAACAGAGAACTTTCTGACATCACACAAAATCCCAGGGTTGAAACAAGAAGAAATTGAGATCCTAAATAGAGTAAAAAACAACCTAGGAAATTGACTCTGTGATAAGATAATTATCTTCAAAAAAAAGCCCTGCATCAGACAGATTTTCAATGGAATTCTACAAAACATACAAGGAGGAGCTAATACCAATCCTATTGAAAGTATTCCAGGCAATTGAGAAAGTCAACACACTCCCCAAATCATTTTACAAAGCTAATATCACAATGATACACAAAACAGGTTAAACAAACAAAAAAAGAACTACAGGCCAATAGCCCTAATGCACATAGATGCAAACATTTTCAACAAGATTCTAACAAATTGGATCTAAAAATACATCTAAAAAATCATCAACCATGACCAAGTAGGCTTCATCCCTCAGATGCAGGGCTGGGGGATGAAGACCATAAATGTAATTAAATATATCAACAGATGCAAAAAACAAGAACCACATGATTATATCATTAAAGCTTTCAATAAAATCCATGTTCTCTTTTTGATAAAAACCCTTGAATATCTAGGCATAGAGGGAACACACCTCAAAATATAAGAGCCACCTATGATAAATTCACAACCAACATATTGCTAAATGAACTGAAATTGGAAGCATATTCCTGAAAAGCAGAACAAGACAAGGCTGCACACTCTTACACCTCCTGTTCAACATAGTATTGGAAGTCCTAGTGAGAGCAATCAGACAGGAGAAAGAAAGCAGGGGTACACAAATAGGAAAAGAAGTCAAGATATCCCTCTTTGCTGACAATATGATACTATTCCTTGAAAATCTAAGAGAATCTTTGAAAAACCTCTCTGAGCTGATAAAGGACTTTGGCAAAATCTCAGTGTACAAAATAAATATGCAAAAGACGGTTGCATTCTAATACATCAACAACAAACAGGTAGTGAACCAAATTAAAAACACAATCTCATTCACAATAGCCACACACACAAAAATGAAATACCTCAACATCTTCCTAACCAGAGAAGTGAAAGGCCTTTACAATGAAAACTATAAAACACTGTTCAAAGAAGTCAAAGATGGCACAAACCAATGAAAAAATATTCCATGCTCATGGATAGGAATAATCAACATTGTTAAGCTGTCCTTCCTGCCAAAGGCATTGACAGATTAACACAATACCCATTAAATTACTAACATCATTCTTCTCAGACATGGAAATGACAAATAAGTTCATGTGGACACATAAATGACCATGAACAGCCAAAACAAAACAATCCTTAGCAAAAGAAACAAAGTGGGAGGTATCACATTTCCAGACTTTAAACTTTATTATAAGCCTACAATAATAAAAAACAACCAGGTATTGGTACAAGAACAGGCATACAAATGAATGGAACATATAGAGACTCCGGGTGCAAAATCTCAATTTCTCAACAAACACATCTTTGACAAAGCCTCCAACAACCACCACTGGGGAGAAGAGAACCTATTCAATAAACGATGCTGGGAACACTGGTTGACCACATGCAGAAGAATGAAACAAGGACCCTAACTATTACCATACAGAAAAATCAACGCCAAATGGATCCGAGACCTAAATGTAAAACCTCAAATGTTAAGAATCTTAGAAAACACAGGTGACACCCTTATGGAAATTTGAATAGGTAACCAATTCCTGATCAAAATCCCAAAAACCCATGTCACAAGAGATAAGATCGACAAGTGGGACCTCATCAAACTGAAAAGCTTCTGCAAACCAAAAAAAACAATCAAGAGAGTGAGGAGACAGCCCACAGAATGGGAAAAATAATATTTTGTCACCTGTTTATCTGATAAAGGCCTAACATCCAGGATCTACAAGTGGCTCAGACATACCAGAAGGAAAAAAAATTAAAAAAAAATAAAAAAAACAACCCCATCAAAAAGTGGGAAAAATTCATGGATAGTCATTTCTCAAAAGAATACATACAAACAGCCAACATACATATGAAAAAATGCTCAGCCTCACTAATCATCAGAGAAATGCAATTCAAAAGCACACTGAGATACAACCTAATTTCAGTAAGAATGGCTATCATTAATAAAACAGAAAACAACAGACACTGGTGAGGAGGCAGAGAAAAGGGAATGCTCCTACACTGTTGGTGGGAATACAAACTAGTTCAACCTCTATGAAAAACAGTGTGGTGATTTCTAAAAGAACTAGAAATTGACCTCCAATATGATCTAGGAATCTCCTTTCTGGGAATATACCAGGGGAAATTAAATCACCCTACAAAATAGTTTGATGTACATGCACGTTTATTGCAGAACTATTCACAATAGCAAAATCATGGAACCAACGGTGCTGCTCATCTAAGCTGGACTGAATTTTTTAAAATGCGGTACATATACATGATAAAATATTATGCAGTCATAAAGAAGAACAAAATTATGGAATCACAACAACTTGGATGGATTTAGAGTCTAGAATATTCATTCATCTAACACAGAAACAAATAACTGAGTAACACGTGTTCTCACTCATAAGTGGACTCTGAACATTTACCATAATACTATAAGAAAGGGATTGGCAGTAGTGGGACACTACCAGAGGAGGTGGGGAACACATAATATCAATAAAGGTACCCGATCTCAAACCGGGCAAAGTGGGGACCGAAGAGAGGCCCAAACTTTACCTGTTCGATGACCACCTGTATACATAATTCTGAATTGTACTCCACATCTTTAAAATTAAAAAATAAAACAAAAGCAAAAAGAAATTGGAGGAGATACATTTTAAAGAGCTTCATGTGCTAAACTAGGGGAATTTTACTTATTCAGTTCACTTAGGCATGTAAATTTTCAAATAATTTTGAAGACTATTTAGATAAAGGGGTAACACTAAAAAGTTGACTTCCATGAGGCTTAAATTTCTCTTATCTCTTTATCTCTGTGTGATGTTTCATTGCCAACCTCTATTTCTGGAAGTTCTACGTCTTTGCCTCACATTCTCAGAACTAACTCTTCACTCTTCCTGCTCTGATATGGTATTTTACCTGCAATTCCAAAGAATTAAGTATACATCCTACTGAAATGCCTGAATAAATTCTTGTACTCTTGATTTGATGGGGCCGTGAGCATGCATTGCACATGAGAATGGCTTATCTTGTATACTCTTATGTATGCTT
This sequence comes from Carlito syrichta, assembly GCF_000164805.1. NCBI lineage: Eukaryota > Metazoa > Chordata > Mammalia > Primates > Tarsiidae > Carlito > Carlito syrichta. The sequence goes on along the minus strand of NW_007231359.1, from coordinate 22,999 downwards.
GAAGAAATGACTCAACCGAGCTATTTTTAAGTTTCACAAATTATACAGAAAAACAAGTGGACTTCATTTTCTTAGTCATTTTTAGCAATAAGCTGATAAACTACGTTGATTATGCATATATATCTCTAACTTTTATCTGTCTTTTGAACTCTAAGCTCACATAATCTACCTACTTCGCATCTTCTCTTGGCAATCACAAAGGCACATCAAACTTAACATGTTCAAAATAAAACTCAAGATCTTTTACCAAATTTTGGTCCTTTTCAGTGTAGTAAGTTATAAATGGTGGTCTTCAAAAGGGAAGTTCATTCTCTAACAACCAGAACCTAATAACATAAGTTTTTTTTTAGAATAAGGATCTTTGCAGATATAACTAAGTCAAGGACTTTGGGATATAATATGGAATTTCCTGGATGGAACCTATGTCTAATCAAAAGTAGCCTTAAAAAGACAGAGGAAAGAAGACAGACACACTGAAGAGAAGGTAACACGAGACAGAGGCAGAAACTGGAGTTATGGGGTTACAAACCAAAAATGTCTGGAGAAACCAGAAGTTGGACGAGGTGAGGAAATATTCTCCTCTATATTTTTTTTGGAGGGAGCCCTGCTGATACTGTGATTTTAAACTTCTGGCTTCCAGAACTGTGAGAAAATAAATTTCTGGGTTTTTTTGAACCACCAGTTTGTGGTAATTTGTTATACAGTCTTAGGAAATTAATACATCTCTATCTCAGTAAATGTGCCAGGAGCCAACATTTTTACACTGCTTATGTTCAGTCTCACACTCCATTAAAGGATAAATCACTAAGTTCTATTTGTTTTGCCTTCTAACTATATTATACATCTGTCTACTTTATCTCCACCATTCATTAACTCCCACTTCATACCTGCAGTGTTGCTTTTGTCTCATTGTGATTCCTCACCACCCCCATTCTACACATCTGCCAACTTTTCTACAAAGAGTAGGCAGTGCTAACTCCTTGAAAGATAGATTGGAGCATGCTGCCCTCCTCATCTCCTAGCAAAACTTTACTACTCCATTATATTTAGGAGTAAGACAAAATTCCTTATCACTCACAAAACCTGTCATTATCTCATCTTTGACTATTTTTCTAGTTTTGTTGCTTTTTACTAATTGACTATTTTTTTAGAGCAGTTTTAAGTTTACAGAGAAATTGGGCAAAAAATACAGAGACCTCCCCTGTACCTGTTTTGTCCCTCTCACCCTGTCTCAGCTTCACCTATTATTAACATCATGCACTAGAGTTTCACACCTTTTACGTTTAAACCTATAATTATTACATTATCATTGACAGAAGTTCATAGTTTATGTTAGGGTTCACTGTTTGTATTCCACAGTTCTATGGATTTTGGCAAATGCATAATGTCATGTATCCACACTTACAGTGCCATACAAAAGAGTTTCAGTGCCCTAAACATCTCCTGTGCCTTTTTAATTCCTCATCCCTCTTTCAGAATCCTGGAAAATACAAATAACTGTACTGACTCCATGGTTTGCTGTTTCCAGAATATCATATGGTTAGAATCACGCAGTACATTGCTTTTTCAAATTTGCTATTTTTACTTAGCAATATGCATTTGTTTCCTCCAATTTTTTTGTGACTTGATAGCTTATTACTTTTTATCACTGAATAATATTCCATTGTATGAATATACCAAGGGTGGTTTATTTATTTGTCCACTGAAGTATATTTTGTTTGCTTCCAATTTGGGGCAATTATGAATAGAACTTTTAAAAAATGTCTGTGCAGGTTTTTGTATGGACATACGTTTTTGAATTTAAAATTGAATAAATACTTGAACAAATACCAGTGACTATGATAGGACTATGTGTAACTTAGTAAGAAACTGCCATATTGTCTTACAACATGAAAGAGTTTGTACCATTTTGCATTTACACTAGCAGTGAATGACAATTCCTGTTGCTGTACCACCTGTCAGCATTTGGTGTTGTCAGTGTTTTGGATTGTAGCCATTCTAACCGGTATATATTTTATTTCATTGCTTTAATTTGTAATTCCCTAAAGACATATGCCCATCTTTTCATGTTCTTATTTGCTCTCTGTTTGTCTTCTTTGGTAAGATGTCTGTCCAAATATTTTGCACTTTTAAAAATGGGCTGTAGCCGGGCTTGGTGGCTCAGCCTGTAATCCCGCGTCTTTGGGAAGCTGAGGTGAGTGGATTGCCTGAGGCCACGGGTTTGAGACCTGCCTGGGCAACTTGGTGAGACCTCATCTCTACGATATATCAAAAAATTAGCCGGGTGTGGTAGTGCGTGCCTGTAGTTCCAGCTACTTGAAAGGCTGAGGCGGAGGGATGGCCGGAGCCCAGCAGGTCGAGGCTGCAGTGGCCGGGAGCAGCCACTGCATTCCAGTCTGGGTGACAGAGTGAGACTCCAACTCAAAAAAAAAAAAAAAAAGGATTGTTTTCTTATTTTTGAGATTTAAAGTTCTTTGTATATTTTGCATAAAATTCTTTATCAGATTTTTTTTAAGTATTTTCTCCCAGCCTCTGGTTCATCTTTTTGTTATCTTTACAATGTCTTTCAGAGCAGAAGTTTTTACACTGAGTGAAACCTGAATTATCAGTTTTTCTTTTGTGGATCTTACCTTGGGTGTTTGATCTAAAATGTCATCACAAAATTCAAGGTTGTCTGGAATTTTTCTTTTGTTATCTTCTAGAAGTTTTAGTTTCACATTTTGCATTTAGATCCATAATACATTCAAGTTAATTTTTGTAAAAGGTGTAAGGTTTAGATTTATTATTATTTTTGTGATGTACAGTTGTTCTAGCATCATTTGTTGAAAAGACTATGCTTTCACCACTGAATTGCCTTGGCACCTTTTTCAAATATCAGCTAATTTTATTTGAATAAACCTATCTCTGGACTGTTCTATTTGTCTATTCTTTCACTGAACCAGCTGTCATTATTATTGAAGCTGTGTAGTAAACCTTAAAGGCCAGTAGTGTCAGTCCTCTGACTGTTCTTCCTTTTCACTGTTGTGTTGACTATTCTGTGTCTTGCCTCCCATATAAACTTTGGAGTCATTTTTTCAATATTTACAAAATAACTGTCCAATATTTTGTTTGGGAGTGTGTTAAATCTATAGATTAAGTTGGGAATAACTGACATCTTGAAAATATTGAGTCTTCCTAATTACAAACATATAACATATTTCCATTTATTTAGATCTTCTTTGGTTGTTTTTCATCAGAATTTTATAGTTTATCACATATAGATCATATATATTTAAATATACACCTAAGTATTTAATTATTTGTATGCTAATATAGTGTTTTTTAAAGTTTTTAAAAATATATTTATTTTTGTAAGTTTTAAAACAGAGTGAAGAAGAGAAGGAAAAGGAAGATTCATGGCAGAAAGCCTTGCAAAGGGCAAGTTTCTCAAAAATAAAAACCACCAATAGGGTGTGTTTTTCTTTTTAAGTTCCAATTACTCATTGCTAGTATATTGAAAGCAATTAACTTTTGTGTATTTTTCTATCTTCCATTCTTTTTCTGCCTTCTTTCTCTTTTGTTCAGCGTCCATCACATTTAACTGTGGTAACATATATATATATACATATATATACATACATATATGTGTATATATATGTATATATATATGTTAATTTTGTACATAAATATACATATATATACACATATGTATATATATAATAAAATTTCTCATTTTAACCTCTTTTAAGTGTACAGATCAATAGCATTAAATAAATTTATATTGTTATACAACCATTACCAGCATCCTTTTCCAGAAACTTTTTTTAATAGTAGTGAAATATACATAACATAACATTTAACCATTTTAAAGTTTATACTTCAGTGACATTGAGAACATTCACATTATTCACATTATTGTTCAACCAGCACTACCACCCATCCCCAGAATTTTTTCAAATTCTCAGACTAACTCTTTATATTCATTAAGCAATAAATCCCCACTTTCCTTTTTTCTGAGGCCCTAACAACAACCATTCCACTTTCTGACTCTGAATTTGACCACTCCATATGTCTTATACATGAAATCACTTGATAAAATTTGTATTTTATGACTGGCCTGTATCACTTGCATAGTATCTTCAAGGCTTCTTCATGTTGTAGTGTGTTTTAGAGTGTTCTTCCTTTCAAAGGCTAAATAATACTCCATTTATATATATATATATATCTACTTTTGGATTTGGGTTGTAGCCAGCATTTGACTGTTGTGAGTAATGCCCCTATGAACATGACTATCTCTCTGGTACTCTTACATAGTAGTTTTTTAAAGATCTTCAAAGCTAAAACTTAATCTGGTGCAAAATGTATAATTTGAAGCAAGATAACTCAGCTAAGTACACATTAGATAATCTAGATCTAGGAACATTGAAGTACCATTTTACCATTAACTTTCATTTTGGTTAGCTATTTTAAATTTCAGGATTTTTGTTTGTTTTAGTAACATAATATGTCTTTAACATAGTTGATGTTAATGACAATAATTTAACAATTTAGTAGCCTTAAATATTTAGATATGTTTAACCTTTCAGTATGACTGTTATTATACAATATGGTACTGTTGCATTTTTAAATGAAAAAAAATAAAGCTGTTAAGACATCAAATAAAAAAATTTGATTGTCCACATTTTCATTCCCAGTACTGTTACCCTATTTCAAGCCTCTACGACCTCTGTAATTGGTCTACCTTGGGAGGAAACACCAAAAAGGCAGCTGTCTAAAACACAATAAGAAGAGTCCTTACTAGAAAATAACTATCTTGATCTTGAACTGATAACCACCAGAACTACTATGAGAAAATAAATTTCTACTATTTAATTCACCCAGTTTATGTATTTTGCTATGGCAGTCTGGGCTAAACAGCAATACATATATTTATAACTAATCTAATTTCACTTTCAATTATCAGGATATTGTTTTATATGTAGTGCATATTCTTGTAACAGAGTTCTCAATTTCCCCTTCCTATCCCTCAAACATTGCTATCACATGTACGTAAGTTATAATCACCCAAAATATTGTTGACACTATTCTTTTGAAATATGTATCTGTTAGATGAATTAAAAATATAAAAAATAATATTCTTTTTTATCCATTTTTTTCTCTGATGCTCTTCCTTTCTTTATGTAGATCTAGGTTTCTGACAAATCATTTTTCTTACCTCTGCAGAACTTCTTTTAGCAGTACTTGAAAGTTAAATTTACTGGGGACAATTCCCTCAACTTTGGTTGAGAAAGTATTTCTCCTTCACTTTTGAAGAATCATATCACTGCATAAAGAATTCTACTTTGGTGTTTTGTTGTAGTTGTTTTCCTTTTGATACCGTACAAATTTTGTACCATTCCCTTTTGATTTCATGATTTCTAAAGAGTTGTCCAATGTAAGTCTTATCCTCGTTTCTCTATAGATAAAGTGTTTATAATTTCTTTTTAAGAATTTCTCTTTGTCTTTGAGTGTCTGCAGTTTGAATATGACATGCTAGGTGTAGATTGTTTGGTATTTATCCTGATTGGTGTTCTCTGAGCTTTCTGGATCTGTACTTTGTTTACTTCTATTAGTTTTGGAAAATTCTCAGGCATTATTGCTTCAATGATTTCTTTGCTTCCTTCTTTCTTCCCCTTCTGATATTCTCATTACGTATGTGTTGCAACTTTTGTAATTATCTCACGTTCTTGTATATTACATTCTATATTTATTTTTTCATTCTTTTTCTATTTTCTTTTTAGTTTAGTATGTTTCCACTGACATACATTCAAGCTCACTGATTTTTTTCTTGATTTTGTCCAGTCTGTGACTCAGAATTAAAGGTATTCTTCATTTCTGTTGCAGTGATTTTGATTTCTTAGATTTACTTTTGATTTTTTCTCTTAAAGTTTCCACCAATATTATTACATTGCCAATGTGTTTATACATGTCTCTGGTTTTTTCCACTAGAGCCTATAGCATATTAATTACAGTTATTTTTAGTTCCCAGTCTATTTCCAAAATCTGTACCTTATCTGAGTTTCGTTATTCTTGCCCTGTCTCTTCACATTGTGTTGTCAGACATGTTTGTTTTAATGTGAAGTTTAACTTCATCTGGCCAGCAGCTAGACTGTATTTATTCTTTGTTGTACTCATAAGTGTTATCATCTAAATTTTTATCTGTATCTTTATTTTTGCCTCCCCAACTGTCTTTGAGATTCCCTGGAGACTTTCTCTGAACTAGAGTTTGAGCTCACATTTCTTTTCAGCTGTATTTTTACCCAGAAGCCTTGTTGATGTGGTAGTTCAGTACAGAAGAGAGGAATCACTCTATATTCCTATAATTGAGCACTGGTTTTTTAGTGGGTTGTGTTCCTTTCAAGGTGCTTCTCACCTCTTTTTCTTCCCCTGTTAAGGTGTATTAAGAAGGCTGGAAGTGCCTAGAGTTGGGTATTTTCTTTTTTCCATGTCAGTTATGCTCTGGTAAAACTCATATTGGGTGGGTTCTGGTAATTTTTATTTCCCTTGAGGTCAAGGCCGTGTCAATGAGAACAGAATACTCAGGATGCATTTCAAATGATGACTTTTCTCCTGCTTCAGCCAGAAACAAGAGAAGATTTTTCTTCTATCATCACCCTAAGAACTTGGTGCAGCTTTTAGAGGTAAAACTTGTAAAATGCGGAGTTCTCCCTTAGACAGTCCTTCCATCCCAGCATGAGATTTTTGTCTCTTGACTAATTCATGCCTTGTGTCTAGCGTTTAGTCAATCACCCCTTGTGTGTTCCTTTCAGGACAGAGTTGTAGTTTTGGCTCCTGGTAAACTCTACTTGTATTTTTTTTGTCTCCCCAGTTTTGAACTGGAAATTTGCCCTGTGACCTCAATTCTCTGATGGATCTAAGAAGAAGTGTGACTTTCCATTTGTTTAGCATTTCTCCTGTGGTGAAAATAGGAGCGATGACTTGTGAACTGTTTACATTTTGAACCAGAAACCAAAAGTCAGACTTATTTGTTTGCAATGCCTATTCTATTTTCCTAACAATATTAGATTTCCTCCAGCCATTTGAAAATGCTATTTCCTTTCCTGCCCCAGGGCCTTTGCAAATACTATTCTCTTCTGCTTGGAATGTTTTTCCTTGAAATGTTAACCTTACATGACTTCTCTGACCAGGCTTATACGTTATGTTCTGTAACAGCAAACTATGATTGTTTTTCATAGCATTCGTGATTATTTTAATTTTTGTGTGAATTTGTCACAATATGACAGTTATTTAATGTACACATCTGTCTCCATTCTAGATACTCAGCACAGAAACTGCAACTGATTTTACTCATACCAGATATTCAACAAGAGTATCTGTCACATGATAGACACAAAATCATTTTTGGCAAATAGGCCCTTCTCTTTGACTTCCTTTTTCTCAAACATAAAAATACCTGGACTTAAAGTTATGCAATACTTAGCATCCTTATCAAGGGCTACTCTATTTCAGTGCAGGGAAACTTACTGTGTGCACCTCAGGGAGGCTTCCCACATAGCCATGCCAATCAAACCAAATAGCCTAGAAACCACAGAACTCACAATAATCCTGTCGCTTCAGTTTTGGGTGGTCAATAATTGGAATAATTTTTTCCCTTACATTTAATATAGGTTAGGTGTGACCTCTCTTTAAAAGGTTAATAGAGTTTTGCTTTCTTACTGAACCATCCATAATTTGTGATATGTTTTATTTGCTGTTTTAATGCATTCAAATTCCCTTCCTAATTCTATATGAGTTTTCATGTTTTTCTACATGTATGTGGATTTGCTTTTCCCTTGGGCACTTTTTGAGAGTTGTAAACATTTCCTACTCCTTACATGAGGAAGTCTTAAATAGCAATGATGTGGAAATTTATTAAATGCAAAAAGGATTAACATCAATCATTAACATTAATAAATGCAGTTGAGTAACCCAATCTCTTTTCCTTCATTAGCATAGTACAAGGAAAATATCTCCAAGGTGAAGCAGTTAGTTTGTTCATAACTTTAGGAGATGCTTCTCCACATTAGCTTAGGAAATAAATTTTTTTCCAGCAAAATTTAGTAATGAATTTGCCTCCAAGATACTGTTGTTATCTATTGGCTCTTAAAAGGTTGGTACTGCACTACCAAATAATGTCTAATATTAAAATGAGTCAAATAATTTTCTATATTTTTCTTACATTCTTTGTATAAGGTGGACAGAGATTTATTTGGTGTGACAAAAATAGAAGGTTAATAATTAACTGTGAGCTCAACAGATAGGTTTATAAGTGTCTTCCTTCATTTTCTTCATTTTGTCATTCACCGTTTGCCTCCAAAACATTAGAAATTTATTAACAGAAAATTATAACTAAGCTGTCTTCTTTTAGGCCTTATTTCTTACTCACTGTAGATATTACACAATAAGGGGGCATAGGTATTATAAAATGTTTTAGTGTGAAATGTCAAATAGTGTTCTGATGACTGGTGGTAAGAAGTTATCTTATATTGCATAATATTGATTCAGAAAGCCGGTAAGTTTAGATTCTTTTTTCCTATAATTATTCTATAAATAGGCACTGATTATCTTTTGATAGTGTTGCTTATTTCATATCAGTTATATAAATCATAGTTGAAAAATAATTGCCTTTTTATGGGCTTTTAATAGATTGTGGCAGTAGGTTGGACATCTTTTTTGTATCTGCTGATTACCTGTGGCAGATTACAACTGTGGCAAAGGACTGAAGATACTTTTAATATTTTCAAAAAGATGGAGGTTGTAGAGAAGGTTCAAAGTCTGGTGCTTTTTGCTTTGATGTGAAAAGCTAATGCCGACTTCTTTTTGTGATTCACTGCAGTTTTTCATGTGATTTTATTAACCATAATAACACTTTGTTCTTATACTGTTTCTTTCATTTAAACGTCTCCAAACATTTTACACACAGAAGTTTTTGAATTCTATGAAAAATCTTTTGCTATAAAGCTTGTGATTCTATTCATTCTTAAGTCAGTAAAACTACAGGAAAGGGTGAAAAGTTCAGGGGAGGGGGTCTGTGTGATGTACCAACATCAGGAAATTCTCAAACCCTGAGGAATTCTTGAATTCACTTTTGATGTCCATCGCTACTTTCCACTCTCATTTATTTTTCTCTCTCTTCCTTTATTTTTTTCTTTTCTTAAAAACTTGAGACATACACAAAATGAATACAAGTATATAAGGCAGATGAAATCCAAATTACCATCACTAATCAAACAATAGCTATAGATAGATGAGATAGATAGATAGAAGATATAGGTAGATAATCTTGTTTGGCTAAAATAAAATTGCTAATGTTGAGGTTCATAATAGAAATTTGGGTCAATTTTTATAATTCATTTCCATGTTTTTCTTTTTTTTTTTGAGTTGGAGTCTCACTCTGTCACCCAGACTGGAGTGCAGTGGCTGCTCCCGGCCACCACAGCCTTGACCTGCTGGGCTTCGGCGATCCTTCCGCCTCAGCCTTCCAAGTAGCTGGAATTACAAGCATGCGCTACCATGCCTGGCAGATTTTTTGATTTATTGTAGAGATGAGGTCTCGCTGCCCAGGCGGGTCTCGAACCCACGGGCTCAGGTAATCCATTCACCTCAGCCTCCCAAAGGTGCAGGATTACAGGCTGAGTCACCGAGCCTGGCTCATGTTTTTCTTAAAGATAGTTAAAACTTGTCTTCATAGTGTGCTATGTAAAACATTATTAATAATGTTAAAGCTATGTTAGCTAGATTTAGGGTGTTCAAACTCATCTTTAACCCAAACTGTGCCGTTAATTTGTGCTCAAGTGTCACTTTTAATGTACATGAACACAATGTTTCTGTTTGAGGAATGGTTAGTGTTACAATGTTATTAAAATCCAAATTAATTAATAACCAGTCTAATTAATGAATAAATTAAAGGCAGGACAAATTTTAATTGTGTACTTAGTACTATCTCATTTCCTATTAACGATCTATGGTAAATTGGTACAAAGTTGAGACCATCTGAATATATTTACCACTATGTAAAGCTAGTACTGACTGCTATGGGGCAAATTACTAAGCATTCAATATGCTTATAATACTCTACTTTACTCAATTTTCTATTACCTTTTTTTTTCAAATTATGATGGCATAAAGACTACTCTAAATACAAATGCAAAGCTGGCAGACTTAAAGTGGCCATCTCGACCAGAGGTTGGCAAATATCTTTCTGTTAATGACCACAAAGTAAATATTTTAGGCTTTGAGGGTTATATGGCTTCCATCACAGCTACTCATTTATGCCATGAAAGCACAAAAGCAGTTGTAGACAATATATAAAAATAAGAGAATGACTGTTGTCCTCCTAAACTCTTTTAACAAAAGCAGTCAACAGGTTAAGTTTGACCATGTGGACCTCTGATCTAGATGTTGCACTATTTAATATGTTAGTCATTAGGTACATTACATATATTGATGGTTAATTTAAATATAGTTAAAATTTTTGTTCCTTAGTTGCGTTAATCCCATTTAAAATGTACACAAACTACATATGGCTAGGAGCTACCACATGAGAACAATGCAGTTAGAAAATATTTCTAAATAGTATATTTCTACCTTCACAGAAATTTTTATTCGACCATGCCAACAGAGGATTTCACAATTATATAAGACTGTCTCTTGTTATTATTAACTAATGACACAAAAAGTAAAAACATATGTCTGGGAGAATTAATAAACTCCTAAAACACATTTCTAGAATTTCCAAAGGGAAACTAACTCTGAATTCTAAAACATATGAAATATTTAAGTGAATTAAGATTCTAGGCTCTGGTAACAAACTGAACTCTAGAAAAGTCTGTGTCTCTGTCCTCTTATCTGTTATACAAGATTAGCAATGCCTATCCAATTTACCATAAAGTGATTTTAAGGAAGGATGCATTTTTTAAGACAACTGGCAAATAGTGTAGAAAGAAACAGGAGCACATTGCAAGAAGAATATGTTTGGGAAAGTCAATTAGTGTGATCACTGATTATGGGAACAGAGAGTTGGAAATTCAAATCCTGGTTTTGTCATTTTTCTATGTGAACTTCAACCACATCATAGATCTCAAAAAGCCATTGTTTACTTATCATCAAAAGAAAAGTATAAATAGTAATTTCCTGAGGTTGTTTTGAAGATCAAATAAGATAATATATTTTAAACTGCTTAACACAGTGCCTGGTTCATAAGTCCCCCAGTAATAGCTAATACAGTTGCTACACTGAAGAAGGAAGGAGACAATATCACAACATTAGACATAAGGACTTCCTGCTGCAGCATAAATATCTAAGTGTAGAAGGACATTACAAAAAAGTAAAAGTAGGGAAGAAAAGATAGGCTTGAAGACTGAGAGGATAACAAGAAGGAAAGAAAATAGAATTCTCAGCATACACTCACTGGAAGAATTGTATATATGATTGCGGGCTCATGGAAATTGTCCTGATGAGGAAGTTATACAAATGGATAAAATGTAAATCTTTTCTAATGTAAAATACGTGAGGGTCAGTTAATGAGATAATATTTCTGGAAATGCCTCATGTACTAAGTGCCATCCAAGCAAAATGGGTTATTACAGCTTTTTTTTCCATACACAGCTACTATTCATACCCACAAGCCCTCTGGAGACTTCAGAGGAATGAAGGTGCCTAACTTCTGGGTTATAACAACTCATGCATCCAAGGTCTCTTCTTTCCACGAATAGGGCAGACACAGAAGACTATGAGGTGAATTCATAAATGGAGTGCAGCTGCCCCTAGCTCTCTGCTTGTCATCCTGTGACCATTTTTTTTCTTTTCAGTTAGTTCCAGGATTGGATTTCCTAGAATTTGAGATTCTCAGTGTTAAAACTAGACAGTCCTGAGCAAACCAGGACAGTTGATGTCCTTTGTAGCAATCAGGTATTTATAAGGAAGGATTGGCTTAGGTACCAGATAATCAAGGGTGATTAATATTAATGCTGCTCTGGGAATACACTTTTATTCCCAATATATGATGAGAACACACTAATGAGTGTAGAAATTTGTAAACATCCGTTAAAAATTTCTGACCTTAGAATCAACCAGTTGATTAGTTCTTTACAGAGTTCTAGTATTCTTGGGTGATAAATTTAGAAGAAACTAGTCCTATAATTTTAAACTTTAAAGAGTGACATTTGTTTTCTTTAAACAAAATCTTAGTTTAAGATTGTTTTATGAAAAAAGATGAAAGTGGGCTAAATTTCCCTGAGTCTCATCTATTCTTTCATCTCTTTTTTCATACCCTTCAGAATCATAAGGGGTCCTAAGAGAAGAACTGGAAAACCACTGATCTATTCCAATTCCCTCATGCTACAAAGGGTAAAAATTGAGACCATAAGATATCACTTTGTGCTGCACAAAGTGATTTCTTAAAGTTTGGCAGATGACTAATGTCAAAACAGAAATTTGAATTCAGGACTTATTTATTGAGAAACATAGAATTCTAAATTTTTTGCAAGGGCCACTGCTTTTTACTTTAGTTACACATTGGGATCACCTGGAATGTCTTTAAAAACATAGATGACTTGATCATATTTCTGGAAGTTTTGAATGATGGAAAAGTAGTGTACCCTGGGCATAGGGATTTATAAAGCCCATTCCCAAGTGATTCTAATTAAAAGTAAAATTAAAAACCATTGGCTTAGGCTGAGGAATATAGCAAATATTAAAACAAATAAAACACACACAACCACAGGCATCGTGATCAGGAGACATGGGTTTGATCTCAACTCTATCAATGATTGACCTTGTGACTTCTAGCAAGTTCATCACCATTCTGTGCCTTATGAGATATTGGTCAGTTGGTTTTAAACTTTTTTTTTGAGTTGGAGTGTCACTCCATCGCCCAGACTGGAGTGCAGTGGCCGCTCCCGGTCACCGCAGCCTCAACCTGCCAGGCTCCAGCAATCCTTCCGCCTCAGCCTTCCAAGTAGCTGGAACTATAGGCGCGCACCACCATGCCCAGCTAATTTTTTGATTTATTGTAGAGATGAGGTCTCGCCAAGTTGCCCAGGCAGGTCTCGAGCCTATGGGCTCAGGCAGTCCACTCACCTCAGCCTCCCAAAGTGCGGGATTACAGGCTGAGCCACCGAGTTTGGTGGTTTTAAAGTTTTCAAAGTCATAGAATCCTTCTACAAGTGAAAATTTTATGGAATCTTATATATCATACACATAAAAGCAGAGTTACTTTGGTTAAAAAGGGAAGGAAGGCAGGAGGCTCAACCTTCTGTCCAGATGCTACAAGATGCTGCTCATGGCTGCTTTCAGAATGTCCAGTGCTTCAAGGAACTCAAAGAGTTTTGTAAAATTTACAGTTCTATTTTGTTTCCAAGTTATTATTTGATTGGATAAAACTGAATGCTTGTTAGTTCCTGATTCCATGTGACTTGATCCAAAAGCAAGGTTTATTTTTGTTGTCTAATATAAAGGAAGTGTTGACCTATGATCAGGTTTACTAATGAGTAAAGTTGTTTCCTTCTCACTGATCTCCTCTCGTCAGACAACTGCAATGCTATGGCAAGATTTCCTCCAATACTCTATGCTTTACAAAAGCAGAACATATTTCTAATTGAAAGATTCAAGTCCCTTCTTTAGCCAATCTCATAAATATTTTATGTCACAACTAGAGCTGAAGGATGGCCTTTGAAATTTTGAAAAATTAGGTCACAATTGGTTTGACCTGAACAAATTCATGAGAGACTACATCATCAAGAAATAATTCCTCTTCGTTATTTATCAGAACATAGAAGCAGATGTACAATTGTTCCCTCTATAATTTTCATAAATAAAATATCATGCACTTGGAGAACAGTGTCAGATAGCATAATGCATGGCATTTATTTCTGAGATGGAGCTGCATCTTTGTCATTGTGTTTAGTAAACCCACTTCTATTACAGTGAGTGGAAAGCTGGCAGTTCTGTTTACTTCAAAAATATCCCATGGATTTCAAGCCAAATATTTTGTTTTTAATAATTTTCTTGTTTATTCGGTTATTCAATGAACTTATCTTAACATTAGCAAAAAACACAGAGCTTTTTATCAAAGACTCCTCTTGTCAGTTTTTCTGAAATCATTAGTCTTACAGATTCATATTGCTGTGTGCATGCAAAATATGTCAAATGGTTTTCCATTAATCTCACTCAAAATACTGAGTGTTTATGTAAACAGGTAAGTACTTTTTCTCGCAAAAACTCTATCAGTTAAAATATTGACTCCATATAAATAGAGCTACTTATCTTTTTATAAAACAGAAGGTATAAATGCCTAAAGTACAAAATTCAGTATAAATCCTGCTCATTGTTTAATTTCATTTGGAGAGAGCCTGTTAATTGAAAAGAAATTGTCTCCTGTGGATGAGGAAATTGAGACAAATTTAGAAATGTGAAGATCTAACTTCTTTTGCTTTTGTCTTGTGTTTTATTTCCTTCTGATTAGAATGTCCTGGTAACGTTGTCTTTGTTGTTAAGAGATATCAGGGCCATATCATCTGTATAATTTTATTACTTATCAGTAATTTTTGTGTATGATTTTGTTCTTTTTAAAGTGAAGTATAGTTGTTCCTTAGTATCTATGGGGAATTGGTTCCACAACTTCCCATGAATACCAAAATCTATATATGTTCAAATTTCTGTTGTAAAATGGCATAGTATTTGCATGTAACCTATGCACAGTTGTCTCATATACTTTACATCAATAGATCCCAAACGTTTTGCATTAGGAACAGTTTCATGGAAGATATTCTTTCCACGGACCAGGGGTGGGGGATGGGAGATGTTTTGGGAATGATTTGAGTATGTTACATTTATTCAGCACTTTATATTATCATTATATTGTAATATATAACAAAATAATTATACAAGTCACCATAATGCAGAATCAGTGGGAGCTTCGAGCTTGTTTTCCTGCAGCTAGTCCCATCTGGAGGTGATGAGAGACAGTGACAACCAAAGTGTGTTGCTTATGTCTACTCTGTAATCTCTTTTTTGGTTGCTGTCACTGCAAGAAACCCTGCCTTACAAAGATAAGATGTTGGAAATGGAAGCAGAATTTTCAGTGCTCTTGTAGCAATCTCATAATATTCTGCCAGGAATTTAACCCAGAATTTATGACTATTTGAAGTTTTAAAAAATATATTTCTAAGACCACTGTCATTTGCAATCTCAAGTAGTTGATTTCCTAGAGTTGATTCACCTGGCTTATTCACAAATGGATCATGGATTCATTCCTTCCCAGTTTGGGGATCTTTTGTGACTGAGAAGTAATGCTAAAATTCTTTTGAAAGCTGAGATAGGTGATCATGCACCAGTTGAGGAAAAGAAAGCCCTAGTTCAGTTTCTTTCAAAATCCCTGCTAATGTTTGAAACATGTCAAAAATCCCAAAGTTCACTCATCACCTCTATAATTCTAATTTGGTTTTAAATGTAGTCACTTAATCTGCTGACTTGAACACAGTTTTCTTTCTCCCCTGAAGTGACAGATAGAGTTTGTTGAGCAGGTTGAATATGTCACACAAATAAACAACTTTTGCAACCCATTCCCATTCCATGTCACTGAAATGTGCTACCAGTGGGTTTTTTTTTTAAATATCTGGAGAGGTTCTCATAACTCAAAAACTCTGACCAACCTAAGGCAATCTACAGATTTAATGCAATACTCATCAAATTACCAGCAGCATTCTTCTTAGACCTAGAAAAAACAACACAGGAATTCATATGGAAACATAAATCATCAAGAATAGCCAGAACAATCCTCAGCAAAAAAAAAAAAAAAAAAGCAGGTGGTATCACATTACCAGACTTCAAACTTTACTATAAAGCTACAATCATCAAAACAACTTGGTATTGGTATAGGAACAGGCATATAGACCAATGGAATAGAATTGAGATTCCAGAAGCAAAACCTCAATTTTCTCAACCAACTCATCTTCGACAAAGCCTCCACCGCCTACCACTGGAAAGGAGAGCATATTCTGTAAATGGTGCTGGGAAAACTGGCTGACCACATGCAGAAGATTGAAATAGTACCCCTATCTATACCCATTCACAAAAATTAACTCTAAATGGATCAGAGACCTAAATGTAAAACCTCAAACCATAAGAACTTTAGAAAATGAAGGACATACCCTCAGGGAAATCGGAACTGGCATCCAATTCCTGAACAAAACCCGAGACCCACAGGCCATAAGAGTTAAGATAAAGAAATGGGACCTCATTAAAGTGACAAGCTTCTGCAAAGCCAAAGAAACCATCAAGAGAGCAAGGAGACAGCCTACAGACTTGGAAAAACTATTTGCCAACTCCAGGTCTGACAAAGGCTTAACATCTTGAATCTACAAGGAACTCAAACGTGCTGAAAAGAAAAATAACAAACATTTTCCCCATTATAAAATGGGCAAAAGATATGAACAGATACTTCTCAAAGGAAGACATCCGAGCAGCCAACAGACACATAAAGAAATGTTCAACCTCACTAATTATCAGGGAGATGCAAATCAAAACCACACTGAGATATCACCTAACTCCAGTCAGAATGACAATGATCAATAACAAAAAATAACAGTTGCTGGAGAGGGTGTGGCGAAAAGGGAACACCTCTACACTGTTGGTGGGAGTGTAAACTAGTGCAACCTCTGTGGAAAGCAGTGTGGCAATTCCTAAAAGCTCTAAATATCAACCTCCCATATGATCCCACAATCCCCCTGCTTGGAATATACCCTGAAGAACTCAAATCACTCTATAAAAAAGATACCTGCACACATATGTTTATTGCAGCATTGTTCACAATAGCAAGAACCTGGAAGCAACCATGCTACTCATCAAAAAAGAACTGGATTTAAAAAATGTGGTACATATACACGATGGAGTACTATGCAGCCATAAAAAAGAACAAAATCATGAATTTCACAGCAACCTGGATGGAACTAGAGACTATAATACTGAGTGACCTCTCACAGAAACAAAGATCTGAGTATCACATGTTCTCACTCATATAGTGGACCTTGATCATCCAATGTAATACCATGAGAAAATGACTGACAGTGGTGGGAAACTTGTGGGGGGAAGGGGAAGGGAGATGGGATTAATGGTAGTAAATATCTGTCTGGGGATGGGGAGACACCTCTTATCAACAAGGGTGCCTGAACAAAGCATATTTGTATATCTAACCCTTGACTGTACTCCACAATATCATAATAAAAAAAAGAAAAAAAAAGAAAACGATCTCACTTCTGTGTATAAGAGAAGGCATATGTGTTTTGCGTCCATCTCCTCTCATAGCTGCACAAACAGATGTGAATGAATGGAATGTACTTTAACATGGCTGATAATTTTAATCATATCCTGAAAAATGTCCTTAGGTTTGGTGACATTTTTCAGCTAGCCAGGAATTTTTTCTTTTTTAAATTTTATTTAAAGATGAGATGTACATTTCAAGATTAGGTACATTAATGGTCATTGCACAGGTCAAGTTTGTTCCTCCATTTATTTCTCTCTTCACCTGGCTTGATATCAAGATCCCTTAATGATGTTATGTGCCCCTCTTCCCCTGACAATTTTCCACTATTGCCAATCCCTTTCTTACAGTATCATGATAAATATTCAGGGTCCACTTATGAGTGAGAACATGTGGTACTCCTTTCTTTGTTTCTGAGAAAGATCACCAAGCATGATAGACTCGAAATCCATCCAAGTTTCTGCGAAGTCTCTAATTTTGTCCTTCTTTATGGTTGTATAATATTCCATCATGTATATGTACCACATTTTTTATACAGTTCATTTTTTATGAACAACATGGTTGGTACCATGTTTTTGCTATTGTGAATAATGCTTCATAAACCATGCAGGTGCAGGTATCTTTTATATAGAGTGATTTGAGTTCCTCCAAGTATATTACCAAAGGGGGATTGCTGGATTGTAATGAAGGCCAATTTTTAGATCCTTTATGAATCGCCACACTGTTTTCCACAGAGGTTGTACAAGTTTTCACACCCACCAACAGTGTTGAAGCATTCCTTTTTCCTGCATCATTTCCAGCATCTGTTGTTTTTTGAGTTATTAATAATGGTCATTTTGACTGGAGTTGGGCAGTATGTCAGTGTGGTTTTAATCTGCATTTGTTTGATGATTACTGAGGCTGAGCATTTTGTCATGCATCTGTTAGCTGCTCGCATGTCTCCTTTTGAGAAGGGTCTATTCATATCTTTGGCTCCCTATTTATTTTTAATTTTTATTTTAAAATTGTGGGTTATGATTCAGGGTTAGGTATACAGATATTCATTGTGCAGGTACCCTTGTTGATGAGGTGTGTCCCCCCTTCCCCAGGCAGATATCGACTACTGTCAATCTCATCTTTCTATCCCACCCCCTGCAATTTCCTGCTACTGTCAGTCCTTTTCTTGTAGCATTACAGTAGTTGTTCAAGGTCCACTTATGAGTGAGAACATGTGATACGCAGATCTTTGTTTCTGTGAAAGATAACTCAGTATTATAAACTCTAATTCCATCCAGGTTGCTGTAAAGTTCATGATTTTGTTCTTCTTTATGGCTGTGTAATATTCCATTGTGTATATGTACCACTTTGTTTTAATCCAGTCCTCTTTTGATGGGCAGTATGGTTGCTTCCATGTTCTTGCTACTGAGAACAATGCTGCAATAAACATACGTGTGTAGGTATCTTTTTTATAGAGTGAGCTGAGTTCTTTCAGGTATATTCCCAGTAGGGGGATTGTGGGGTCATATGAAAGGTCCATTTTTAGTTCTTTTAGGAATCCTCACACTGATTTCCACAGAGGCTGTACTAGTTTACATTCTCACCAACAGTGTTGAACTGTTCCCTTTTCACCACATCCTCTCCAGCATGTTATTTTTTGAGTGATTGATGGTGGCCATTCTGACTAGAGTTAGGTGGTATCTCAGTGTAGTTTTAATTTGTGTCTCCTTGATGACTGGTGAGGCTGAACATTTTTTCATGTATCTGATGGCTGCTCATATGTCTTCTTTTGAGAAGTGTCTATTCATATCTTTAGCCCACTTTGTAATGGGGCTGTTTTTTTGGTTTTTGTTTTTTTTTTCTTTTCAGCACATTTGAGTTCCTTGTAGGTCCTTGATGTTAGGCCTTTGTCAGACATGAAGTTGGCAATTTTTTTTTTCCCAGTCTGTGGGCTGTCTCCCTGCTCTCTTGATGGTATCTTTAGCTTTGCAGAAGTTTGTCAGTTTAATGAGGTCCCACTTGTCTATCTTATCTCTTATGGCATGGGCATTTCGGGTTTTGGTCAGGAATTGGATGCCAGTTCCAACTTCCATAAGAGCGTCTCCTGCATTTTCTAAGGTTCTTATAGTTTGAGATTTTACATTTAGGTCTCTGATCCATTTGGAGTTAATTTTTGAGTATGAGGAAAGGTAGGGGTCCCGTTTCAATCTTCTGCATGTGGTCAGCCAGTTTTCCCAGCACTGTTTACTGAATAGGTTCTCCTCTCCCCAGTAGTGAGTGGTGGAGGTTTTGTTGAAAATGAGTTGGTTGAGAAATTGAGGTTTTGCTTCAGGAATCTCACATCTATTCCATTGGTCTATATGCCTGTTCTTTTAAAACCAGGCTGTTTTGATTATTGTAACTTTTTAATAAAGTTTAAAGTTTGGGAGTGTGATACTTCTGCTTGTTTTTTTGTGTTGTTGTTGTTTTGGTTTGGTTTTTTTGCTGAGGATTGTTTTGGCTATTCTTGGTTGTTTATGTTTCCATATCAATTCCTTTATTGTTGTTTCTAGGGCTGAGAAGAATGTTGCTAGAAATTTGATGGGTTCGCATTAATCTGTAGATTGCCTTAGGTAGAATGGACATCTTAACAATGTTGATTCTTCCAACCTATGAGCATGGAATATTTTTCCACTTGTTGATGTCATCTTTGATGTCTTTGAACAGTGTTTTGTAGTTTTCGTTGTAAAGGTCTTTCACATCTCTGATTAGGAAAATGCCAAGGTATTTATTTTTTTGGTGGCAATTGTGAATGGAATTGTGCTTTTTATTTGGGCTTCTGTTTTTTTATTATTGGTTTATAGAAATGCGATTGCCATTTGCACATTTGTTTTATACCCTGAGACTTTTCCAAAGTCCTTTATCAGTGCAAGGAGGTTTTTGACAGATTCTCTTGGGTTTTCAAGTTATACAGTAATGTTGTCTGCAAAGATAGATAACTTGACTTTCTCTTTTCCTATTTGGATACCCTGATCACCTTCTCTTCTCTGATTGCTCTAGCTAGGACTTCCAAAACTATGTTGAACAGGAGGGGTGAGAGTGGGCAATCTTATCTTGGTCCAGTTTTCAGGGGAAATGATTCCAATTTTTGTCTGTTTAGGAGTATGCTGGCTGTGGGTTTTTCGTAGATGACTCTTACTAATTTGAGCCATTTCTAGATATGCCTAGATATTTGAGGGTTTTCACTATGCCTAGATATTTGAGGGTTTTCATCAGAAAGGGGTGCTAGATTTTATAAAGAGCTTTTTCTGCATTTAATGATATAATCATGTGGTTTTTGTTTTTATGTCTTTTGATGTATTTAATTATGTATATGGTCTTATGAATGTTGAACCAGCTTTACATCCGGGGATGAAGCCTACTTGGTCGTGATGGATGATTTTTGAGATGTGTTGTTGAATCCAGTTTCCTAGGGTCTTGCTGAGAATTTTAGCATCTATGTTCATCAAAGATATTGACCTGTAGTTCTATTTCTGTGTTGGGTTTTTACATGGCTTAGGTATCAATGTGATATTAGCTTCATAAAATGATTTGGGGAGAGTTGCAACTTTCTCAATTGCCTAGAATACTTTCAATAGGATTGGTATCAGTTCCTCCTTGTATGTCTTGTAGAATTCTGCTGTAAAGCCACCTGGTGGTTTTTTTTGTTTTTGTTTTTGTTTTTGTTTTGCAGGTTGTTTTCTTATGATATAATCAATTTCCTGGATAGTTATTGTCTATTTATGGTCTTGATTTCTTCTTGTTTCAACCTAGGGAGGTTGTGTGATGTCAGAAGATCCTCCATTTCCTTTAGGTTTTCAAGTTTGTTTCCATACAAGTGTACATAGTAGTCTCTGATAACCTTTTGTATTTCTTCAGGGACAGATGTGACTTCATCTTTTGTGTTTCTGATTGTGTTTATTTGGGCTTTTTCTCTGTTTTTCTTGGTCAATCTTGCTAGAGGACCATTGATGTTGTTTATCCTTTCAAAGAACAGCTTTTTGTTTCATTGTTTTTTTGTATTATCTTTTTGTCTTCTATGTCCCGGATTTGGGCTTTTATTTTGGGAATCTGGATTCTTCTGCTGAAGTTAGGGTTTTGATGGTCTTGCTTTTCCAGCTTCCTTAGGTGACTTGTTAGGCTGTTAACTTGTGATCTTTCCGAGTTAGAGATATGAATTTTCCTCTTCCTACTGATTTCATGACATCCCAGGGATTTTGGTAAGATGTCTCTTCATTTTCATTTGTTTCCAGGTATCTTTTAATCTCTGTTTTGATTTCTGTGTTGACCCAGGAGTTATTTAGCATCATGCTGTTTAGTGTCCATATCTTTGTGGGTTTTGGGGAAACTCGTTGTGTTTATATTTATTTTTATTCCACTGTGGTCTGAGAAGGCACATGGCAAAATTTCAATCTTATGAAATTTGTTATGCTTGATTTATGGCCAAGGATGTGGTTGATCTTAGAGTATGTTCCATGCAGTGATGAGTAGAAAGTATATTTTATGGTCGTTGGTTGGAGTGTTCTGTAGGTATCAATTAAGTCTATTTGATCAAGAGTCAGATTGAGGTTCCAGATCTCCTTGCTGATTTTTTTCCTGATGATCTGTCTAGGGTTGTGAGTAGGCTATTAAAGTCCCCAACTACGATAATGTTAGAATCAATATCTTTTTTAAGTTTTCCTAGATGCTGCTTTATGAAAGTTAGTGCTCCTATGTTGGGTGCATATATGTTTAGGATGGATATTTCTTGTTGATGGATTGAACCTTTTATCATTATGTAGGGAACTTCTGTATCCTTTTTAATTTTTGATAGCTTAAAGGATTTTTTTTTTCCAGAAATTAAGATTGCAACTCCTGCTTTCTTTTGTGGTCTGTTCACCTGAAATTTTGCTTCCCATCCTCTTACTTTGAGTCTGTGAGAGTGCTTTCTGGTGAGATGAGGCACTTGGAGACAATATATTGTTGCCTCATGATATTTTATCCATTTTGTCATTCTAAATCTTTTCAGTGGTATATTTAGTCCATTCACATTCAGGTTAATTATTGAAATGTGAGGGCTTATCCCTCTCATGAGGTTCTTATAGATTTGTTGTTGTTCCTGTTTGTTTGTTGTGTTTCTTTTGGTTTTTGTGTTGATTCATGTGTGTTTTCAATCTTTTTTGCACTTCTGTGAAGAACATTATCATTCTTTTTTCCTTTTTTTCTGTGTTTAATACTTTCTTAAGTGTTTCTTGTAGTGGTGGTCTGGAGACAGCATAAGTTCTTAGGGATTGGATATCTGGGAAAATTTTTAATTCTACCTCACCGATGAAGTTTAGCTTGGCTGGGTAGATTATTCTTGGTTGCAATTGCTTATCTTTGAGAACTTTGAAGATTGGGCTCCAAGCTCTCCTGGCCTGAAGTATTTCTGTAGTTAAATCTGCTGCTATTTTAAATGCTCTTCCCTGGTAGGTAGGTTGACCTTTTCCCCTTGATGCCTTTAATATTTTTTCTTTTATACCTACTTTGTTTAGGTGAATTATTTTGTGTCTGGGAGTTGGCCTTCTCATTTATTGTGTTGCAGGGGTTCTCTGAATCTCTTGTGTTTGAATTTTCACATCACTGATGTGATGAGGGAAGTTTTCTTGAATAATGCCATGAAATGTTTGTTCCAGGGTGGTCTCTGTCTCTCCTCTGCCTTAGGAAGTCCAATTACTCTTAGGTTCAGACTCTTGAAGTAATCTCACA
>NW_007231358.1:0-5857 GCF_000164805.1 Carlito syrichta | reverse complement strand
AAACATATCTGCTGTGATACTGGTTCTCCTTGGTTCACAGTGCACATCTAAAAAAATATTCTTTTTTGAAAACCACAGTCTTGCAAATGAATATGTTTAAATAAATTAACATTTAGAAAAGTATTCCATATCTTAATTATATTTAAATACTTTTTAGAACAATTTCATATTTTTTATATACTGGCACTTGTTACTGTTAGCAAATTAGCTAATTGGCATAGACTATAGATATAATAATCATGTCTTCTAAGTACAGGAAGAACTAGTACCATGCACTTCCCAAGAGAACAGCAGAGCCCAGAATCAGTAGAGAATTCAGTGTAACAAAAAACTTGAAGACACATACACAAACAACCCCAAAGCCAAAAGAAAACAAGCAAAGAAAAAACTTTATAGGAACCTCAAGACAATGATAAACAATCACATTTCAACAATCAGCCTGAATGTGAATGGACTAAATGCACCATGAAAAAAAAAAAAGAATGGCAAAATTGGTAAGAAACCATGACCCAATTATTTGTAGCTTCAAGTTGACTCATCTCACTACAAGGGATGCACACAGACTCAAAGTTAAAAAATGGAAAATGAGTTTCCAGGCAAATGGATCACAAAAGAAGGCAGGAGTTGTTATCTTAATATCAGATAAAACAACCTTTAAGCTATTAAAAAATTAAAAAGAATCAAAAGAACACTACATAATGATAAAAGGTTCAACTCACAGCAAGAAATATCCACCCTAAACATATATGCACCCAACACAGGAGCACCAGCATTTATGAAGCAATTACTAAGATAAATAAAAAAAGATATTGACTGTAACACTATTATAGCAGGGGATTTGAATACCCCACTAACAGACCTAGATAGACCATTGAGGCAAAAAATCAACAAGGAGATCCAGAACCCAAACTTGACACTTGACCAAATGAACTTAATAGATACCTACAGATTAGTCCACCCCAAAACCACAGAATATACATTCTACTCATCACCACATGGACCGTACTCCAAGATTGATCACATCCTTTGCCAAAAATCAAGCATGAGCAAATCCCATAAGGTTGAAATCTTGCCATGCATATTCTCAGACCACAATGGAATAAAAATAAATATCAACACCAACAACATTTTCCCAAAGCCCACAAAGACATGGACACTAAACAGCATGATGCTGAACAACTACAGGGTCAACACTGAAATCAAAGCAAAAATTAAAAGATTACTGGAAACAAATGGAACTGAAGAAACATCTTACCAAAATCTCTGGGATGCCATGAAATCAGTTCTAAGAGGGGAATTTATATCTCTACAACCACACATCAAGTAAACAGAAAGATTACAAGTGGAGAGCCTAACAAATAAATCACTTAAGGGAATTGGAAAGAGAAGACCACCAAAACCCCAACTTTAGCAGAAGAATCCATATTACCAAAATAAGAACCCAAATATGGTAGATAGAAGACAAAAATAATCATAGAAAACATCAACAACAATAACAAAAAAGCTGGTTCTTTGAAAGAATTAACAAGATTGATGGACTCATAGCCAGAATGACCAAGAAAAATACAGAAAAAGTCCAAACAAACACAATCAGAAATACAAAATTCAAATCACAACTGGCCTGAAGAAATACAAAAGATTATCAGAGATTACTATGTACACCTGTATGGAAACAAATTTGGTAACCTAAATGAAATGCAGGACTTTCTGACATCACACAACCTCCCTAGGTTGAAACAAAAAGACATTGAGACACTGAATAGACTAATAGCAACCCAGGAAATTGACTCTGTCGTAAGAAAACTACCTATTAAAAAAAAAATCCTGGGCCGAACAGCTTTCCAGCAGAATTCTGCAAAACGTACAAGGAGATGATACCAATCCTATTGAAAGTATTCCAGGCAATGAGAAAGATGGTATTCTCCCCAAATTATTTTACGAAACTAACATCACACTGATAACCAAACCGGGTAAAGATCCAACAACAAAAACAAAGAGAACTACAGGTCAATATACCTTATGAACATAGATGCAAATATCCTCAACAAAATTCTAGCAAATCAGATCCAAAAACACATCGCAAAAGTTATCCACCATGACCAAGTAGGCTTCATCCCTAGTATGCAGGACTGGTTCAACATCCGCAAGACCATATATATAATTAAATATATCAACAGAAGTAAAAACAAGAACCACATGATTATATCGTCAGATGCAGAAAAAGCTTTTGATAAAATCAAGCATGACTTCTTGATAAAAACTCTCAAACCTAGGTATAGAAGGAACATAACTCAAAATTGTAAGTGCCATTTACGATAAGCCCACAACTAACATATTGCTAAATGGACAGAAACTGGAAACATTTCCCCTGACAACTGTAACAAGACATGGCTGCCTGCTCTTACCCCTCTTGTTCAAAGTTGTGTTGGTAGTCTTAGCTCAGGCAATTAGACAAGAGAAGGAAATAAAGGGTATCCAAATAGGAAAAGAGGAAGTCAAGTTATCCCTCTTTGCTGATGCTATGGTCCTATACCTTGAAAATCCCAGAGACTCTGTCAAAAACCTGATTGTATTCATAAAAGACTTTGACAAAGTCTTTTTTTTTGACAAAGACTTTGACAAAGACTTTGACAAAGTCTCAGGGTGCAAAAGATGGCTGAATTCCTAGACAGTTCCTATTCCTACACAACAAGCAGACAGAGACCCAAATTAAAAGCACAACCCCATTCACAATTGCCACAAAAAAAAAAAAAAAAGAAAGAAAGATCTTGGCATCTTCCTAACCAGAGTAGTGAAAGACCTTTACAAGGAGAACGCCAAAAACACTGCTCAAAGAAATCCAAGAAGACATAAACAATGGAAAAATATTCCATGCTCATGGATAGGAAGAATCAACATTGTTAAGATGTCCATTCTACCAAAGGCAATCTACAGATTCAATGCAATACTCATTAACTTGCCAACATCATTCTTCTCAGACCTGGAAATGACAATACAGAAATTCATATGGAAACATAAATAATCACAAATAGTCAAAACAATCCTTAGCAAAAGAAACAAAGCAGGGGGTATCACACTTACAGACTTCAAACTTTACTATAAGGCTACAGTAATTGGAACTGCCTGGTATTGGTACAAGAACAGGCACATAGACCAATGGAACAGGAAAGAGATTCTGGAAGCAAAGCTTCAATTTCTCAACCAACTCATCTTTGACAAAGCCTCCAACACAACCACTGTGGAGACGAGAACCTATTCACTAAATGATGCTGGGAGAACTGGCTGATCACATGCAGAAGATTGAAACAGAACACCGACCTATCACCATACACAAAAATTAACTCTAAATGGTTCAAAGACCTAAATGTAAAACCTCAAACTATAAGAATCTTAGAAAACGCAGGAGACAGTCTTATGGAAATTAGAACTGGCAACGAGTTCCTATTCAGAACCCTAAATGCCCATACCTTAAGAAATAAGATAGGCAAGTGGGACCTCATCAAACTAACGATCTTTTGAAAAGCAAAAGAAACCATCAACAGAGCAGGGAGACAGGCCACAGAATGGGGAAAAAAATGCCAACTGTTTATCTAACAAAGGCCTAACATCTAGGATCTACAAGGAATTCAAACGTGCTGAAAGGAAAAAAAGCAAACAGTCCCATTAAAAAGTGAGCAAAAGACATGAACAGACACTTTTTAAAAGAAGATATATGGGCAGCCAACAGACACATGAAAAAGTGCTCAGGCTCATTCATCATCAGAGAAGCGCAAATCAAAACCACATTGAGACACCACCTAACCCCAGTAAGAATGACCATCATTAATAAAACAAACAATTGATGCTGGCGATGATGTGGAGAAAAAGGAATGCTTCTACACTGTTGGTGGAATTGCAAACTAGTGCAGCCTCTTTCAAAGCCAGTGTGGTGATTTCTGAAAGAACTAGAAATTGACCTTCCAAATAACCCAGCAATTCCCCTATTGGGAATATACCTGGAGGAACTCAAATCATTCTACAAAAAAGATACTTGCACCCGTATATTTGTTGTAGCTCTATTCACAATAGCAAAAACATGGAACCATTCATGTTGCCCATCAAAGCTGGGCTGGATAAAAAAATGTGGTACATATACACAATGGAATGTTATGCAGCCATAAAGAAAGACAAACCTATGGACTTCACAGCAACTTGGATGGATTTAGAGTTGATCATACTCAGTGATCTATCAGAGAAACAAAGAACAGAGTACCGTATGTTCTCACTCATAAATGGACCTTGGACAATTATAATACTATAAGAAAGGGATTGGCAGTAGTGGGATATTGTCAGGGTGGGTGGGAATTGCACTCCACATCTTTATAATCATAAAAAAAGAAAAGGAAAAGAAAAAAATATTCTTTTAAAAAATTTTATTATTATTTTCTTTTTTAATTTTTAATTTTGAATTTGTGGGGTACAATTCAGGGTTAAGCATATAAATGTTCATTGTGCAGATACCCTTATTGATGAGGTGTGCCCCTCGTCCCCAGGTGGATATCGTCTATTGTCAATCCCAGTTACCCACCACATCCTGCAAATGAATATTTTAAATAAATGAACATTTAGAAAAGTGTTCCAAATCTTCACTGTATTAAATAGTTTTTAGAACAATTTCATATTTTTGATATTTTGTCACTTGTTGCTGTTAGCAAATTAGTTAATTAACATAGATTACAGATATAATAATCATGCCTTCTAAATATAGGAAGAACTAATACATGAAGATACATTCCTAGTAGTATATATGTCTGAATCTCCTTATATTTTATTAGCATTACCATATGTAATATTAAACATCATTACAATTCTCTGTACAATTTAACAATTCTTATAAATATATAGCTACATGTCACATGTAATGTGGATGATCCACAAAACATACTCACTTCCCTGGAGACCACACTCAGCTCTAGGAGGCCACCTTTAGTTCCTTGCCACATGGACCATCCAACATAGAACCTACAACATGGCAGTGTAGTACTTCAAATCTAGCCAGGGAAAAAGACTCTAACAAGATCGTCACACAATCTCTCTGTAATCATAAACATGCAATTACATATCTCCTGTCCCATTTGCAGTATTCTGTCAGTTAGAAGCAACTCACAGATCATACTCATGCTTAGAGGACAGTACTATTTATGCAAGGCCATAAATATCAAGAGATGGTGATTATGAGCTCAAAGTTTTGATTTAGCTGAAGTGTATGCATTATGTACAGAGTACAATTAGGATGGAAAAGAGTTTAGATTCAGATTATGGAAAGAGCTGAATTCTCTACTCTGGAGTTGAAGATTAATTTATCTACAAGAGGAAAGTGTTGTAATAGTTTTGAATGGTAGAGGAAAATTAATGAAACTAGGCTTCAGAAGTTTTAATCTGAAAATGACTTATGAAATGAAAAAGGCAGGCACGTGTGGTGATGGGCCTGTAGTTCTAGCTACTCAGGAGGGTAAGGTTGGAGGATCCCTTGAGCACAGGTGTTCCAGGCTGCAGTGAACTATGATCATGCCATTACACTCCAGTTTGAGGGATAGAGACCTCATCTATACAAAAATATTAAAGAATAAAATGAATAAGGAAAATATTGCTGTAGGAAAAAAGTTAATAAATTATTAATTTGTTGAAGAATGAATTAATGAGTATTGTTGTATAAAATATGACCACATTTTCAGAATTTAAAATAACGCTTTTGTTTTTTAAGCTGCATTACAAAAAGAGTTATCAATCACTCACCACCAGTTCCTTATGACAACAAAATTACAGACTTCCCTTTATACACAAAGACACTATAATGTGTACTTTGGGAATGTCTCTG
>NW_007231357.1:0-7471 GCF_000164805.1 Carlito syrichta | reverse complement strand
AACTGAGTTGCTGGCTCACTTAACTAGCCAGCTGGCTATCTAGCTGACTTAACTAGTTGATTAGCGAGTTGGCTGGCTAGCTGGCTATCCAGGTGACTTAACTAGCTAGCTACCTGGTTGGCTACAAAGCTAGCCTCCTGTTTTAACTAGCTAGCTACCTGGCTAGCTAGCTGGCTAGGCAACCGGCTAGCTAGCTAGTGGACTGGCCACCTGGCTAGTCAAGTGGTTAAATAGCCAGCCGGCTGGCTGGACATTGGGATAGCCAGCTGGCTTAACTAGCTAGACACTCTACAGGTCAGCCAGCTAGAAATCCGGCTTAACAAGCTGACCACCTAAATGACCACGCTGCTAACAAGGTGACTTAACTTTCCAGTCACTTAGCTAGCCAGTCATCTAACCAGTTGATTTAAATAGCTGACTTAACTAGATAGGTATCCTGCTAGCCAACGGGCTTTACTAGCTAGTCACTTAGCTAGCCAACAGGCTAGCCAGCTCACTTAACTTGCTGACATAACTAGCTATGCAGCCGGCTAGCCAGCTGACTTAATTAGCTAGCTACCTATCTAGTCAGGTGGCTATCAAGCTGATTAACAAACAGACTTAACCAACTAGTCAGCTGGCTAGCCAACTGACTTTACCAGCAGTGACCTAGTTAGCCAGTTGACTAGCCTCTTGAATTAACTAGCTGACTTAACCAGTTAGCCAGCTGGCTAGCCAGCTGATTAAACAAGCTGACATAACTAGTTAGCCAGCTGGCTGGCCAGCTGACTTAACTAGCTGACACCTCTAGCTAGCCAGGTGGATAGCCAGCTGACCTAACCAGATAGCTACCAATGTATCCCACTGGCTTACCAGCTGACTTAGCTACCTAGCTACCTAGCTAACAAGTTGGCTAGTGAGCTGAAAGTAGGTGACTTAACTAGCTAATCAGCTGGCTGGCCAGCTGACTTAACTAGCTAGATACCCAGCTAGGCAGCTGATTAGCCAGCTGACTTTACTAGCTGACTTAACTAGCTAGCCAGCTGACTTAACTAGCTGACATAACAAGCTAGCTACCTAGTGAGCCTGCTGAATTTACTAGCTGAAATAGCTAGCAAGCTACCTAGCTAGATATCTTGCTAGAAACACAAGTTAACTAGCTGACTTAAGCTAGCTAGTTGATATAACTAGCTGACTTAACCAGCTAGCTACCTACCTAGCCAGCTGACTAAATTAGCGGAAATAATAAGCTAGCCTGCTGTCTAGCCATCTGAATTGACTAGCTTTATAACTAGCTAGGGAGATGGCTAGCCAACTGATTTAATGAGGTGACTTAACTAGCTATCCAACTGGTTAGCCACCTGACTTAACTAGCTGATTAATGAGCTAGGCAGCTCCACAACCAGGTGACTAAACTAGCTGACATAATTAGACATCCAATTGTATAGCCAGCTGACTCAACTAGTGCTCCACCTCTCTATCCACCTGTATAGTCAGCTGATTTAACTAGCTAATTTAATTAGCTAGCCAGCTGGCTAACCAACTGACTTAACTAGGTCACTAACTAGCCATCCAGCTGACTAGCCAGCTGACTTAACTATCTGACTTAACTAGCTGTCTTATGTAGCTGGCCTGCTTTCTAGCCAGTTGAATTAACTAGCTTTCTACTACCTAGCCAGCTGGCTATCCAGCTGAATTAATCAGGTGACTTATCTTGCCAGCCAGCTGTCTAGTCAGCTGACTTAACTAGCAGGCTACCTAGGGAGCCAAATGCCTAGTCAGTTGACTTAACTAGGTGACTAAACAAGCTAACCAGCAAGCTAGACAACTGATATAACTAGCTAGCTACCTAGCTAGCAAGCTGAATAGCCAGCTGACTTAAGTAGCTCTCTACGTCTAGCCACCTGGATAACAAGTGACTTAATTAGCTGACTTAATTAGCTCCCAGCTGGCTAGGAAATAGACTTAACTATGTCACTACCTAGATAGAGAGCTGGATAGTCAGCTGACTTAACTAGCTGTCTCAATTAGCTTTCCTGCTATCTAACCAGTTGAATCAACTTGCTTGATACATAGCTAGTCAACTGGCTATCCAACTGAATAAACTAGGTGACTTATCTAGCTAGCCAGCTGTGTATCCACCTGACTTAACTAGCAAGCCACCTAGCTAACCAGCTGGCTAGTCAGCTGACTTAACTAGGTGACTTAAATAGCTAATAAGCAGACTAGACAGCTGACATAACAAACTAGCTCCCTAGCCAACCAACTGGTTAGCCAGATGAATACATTGCCTAGCTAGATACCTACCTAGCCAGTTGGATAACAAGCTATCTTAAGTAGCTGAATTAACCAGCGATCCACCTGGCTAGCCAACTGTCTTATCTAGCTCTCTACCTAGCTAGCCAGCTGACTTAAGTAGCTGACTTAACTAGTAGCTACCTAGCTAGCCAGTTGACATAAATAATTAGCTAACTAGCTAGTTACCTAGTTTTCCAGCTGACTTAAATAGTTAGCTAACTAGCTAGCTACCTAGCTAACAAGCTGACTTAAATAGTTAGCTGCCTTGATAGCTAGCTGACTTAACCAGCTAGATAAATAGTTAGCTTAATCGTTATCTAACGTACTAGCTAGGTTACTTAATCATCTGAAATATCTCATTAGCTAATGAGCTGGCTAGATGATTCAATCAGCGGAATTAACTCGTTAGCTATCTAGCTATGTAGCTTAACATCCAGCTGACTTAACTCGTTAGCTAAATAGCTAGCTAGCCTAGTCAAGTAGCTGACTAAACCCATTTGCTAACTGGCTAGAAAGCTGTCTCAACCCGATGAATTAACCATTTATTTAACTAGCTAACAAACTGACTCAACCTGCTGACTTACTTTAGCTAACTAGCTAGCTAGCTGTCTTAACCAGCTGACTAAATTAGAAGCTGACTTAGCTAGCTGACTTAACTGGCTGACTTAACTAGTTAGCTAGCTGACTTATCTACCTGAATGAAATAGTTAGCTAACTATTTAACTGGCTGAATAACCAGCTGACTTAACGAATTAGCTATCTATTTAGGTAGAAGGTTAAGTATCTGAATTACATAGTTAGCTAATTGTGATCTCTCTGACTTAGCTAGCTGACATAGCTAGCTAGCTAGCCAGCTGACTTAGCTAGCTGACTTAACTAGCTGACTATTCAGATAGCTACCTGACTTAAGTTGGTTAATGAGTTATATAACTGTTTTAACTAGTTGGTAAATGAGTTAAACTGTTGACTTTACTAGTTGGTTAACGAGTTATCTAGGAGACAACTTGTAGGCTGACGAGTCGGCTGATTATTTATCTGGTATAACACGTTGGCTGACTACTTGGCTGACTTGTTAGCTGGGTTAACCAGCTGGCTGACTAGTCAGCCGATTATTTACCTGGTTTAACTATTTGACTGACGAGTTGGCCCCCTAGTTAGTTCGGTTAAGTAGTTGGCTGGCTTGTTTGCTGATCTAACTTGTCGGACTACAAGTTGACTGACTATTTAGCTGACCTAACTAGTCTGCCAACTAATTAGCTGACCTAACTTGACAGCTGACAAGTTGGTCCACTAGTTGGTCAATTGGTTAGCTTAGTTAATTAGTGTGCCAGCTAGCAGGCCGACCATTTAACTGCTTTAACAAGTCGACTGGAGGGTGAGCCAACAGGTGAGCTGACTTAACTTGTCAGCTGGCGAGTGAGCCAACTGGTCAGCTGAATTAACTATTCGGCCGTCTAATGAGCCTACACGTGTTCTGCCATAACTAGTTAGCTGGCAAGTGAGCCGAACAGTGAACTGACTTAACTAGTCTGCTGGTGAGCAAACGACTAGTTGGCTGATCTTTTGACGTTTGAGCAAGCTGACAAGTTAGTTGACATGTTGGCTGGCAAGCGAGCTGACTAGTTTCCTCACAAGTTTGCATGCAAGTGAGCCTACTAGTTAGCTAATCTGATGGAAAGCGAGGGAGCTCACTAGATACCTGACGAGCTAGCTGAGTTGCTAGCCGACTAGTTAGATAAGTAACTAAATGATTAGCTAACTGACTTAACCAGCTACCTGACTACCTAGCTGGCTATCTAGCTACATAACTAGCTAGCAAACAAGCTATCTAGCTGTCTAGCTAGCTGACTTAACTAGCTAGGAAACAGCCTAGTTAGCTGGCTAGCTGACATAACTATCAAGCTGACTAGCTAGGTGACAAGCGAGCAGACTGACTAGCAACCTGAGTATTGAGCTTACTTAACAAGCTACCTGAATATTTAGCTGACTTAACTACTAGCAGGCTAGTTAAATGTTTTAACTATCTGATTATCTTGTAGGCTGGCTAGCTGGCTAGTCAGCGGATTTAACTAGCTAGCTACCTTATTGGCTAGACGGCTAAACAGCTGGCTTAACTAACTAGCTACCTGGCTGGCTAGCTGCCTAGACAGCCGGTTGGCTAGCTAGCAGCCTGGTCAGCTGCCTAGCCAGCCGGCTTATATAGCTAGCCGGCAGGCTGTACAGTGTTATAGACAACCGGCTTAACTAGGCAGCCACTCTGCTTGTCAATCTGCTAGCCAGCCAGCTTAACTAGCTGGCCACCTACATGACCAGGCTTCTAACCAGCCGGATTAACTTGCCAGCCACCTAGCTAGCCAGTCGGCTAACCAGCTGACTTAACTAGCTAACTTAACTAGATGACTTGCTTTCTAGCCAGTTGAACTAAATAGCTTGCTACATAGCTAGCCAGCTGGCTATACAGCTGAATTTCTAGGTGATTTATCTAGCTAGCCAGCTGTCTAGCCTGCTGAATTAAATATCAAGCTACCCAGGTAGCCAGCGGGCTAGTCATCTGACTTAATTTGGTCACTTAATAATCTAGTCAGCTGGCTAGACACCTGACATAACTAGCTAGCTACCTAGCTAGCATGCTGGCTTGCCAGCTTACTTAATTAGGTGAATTAACTAGCTAGCAAGCTGTCTAGTGAGCTGATTAATTGCCTAGCTCCCTAGCTAGCCAGCCGGCTAGCAAACTGACATAACTAACTGACTTAACAAAGTATCCAGCTGGAGAGTCAGGACACTTAACTAGCTAGCTACCTAGCTAGACACCTGGATAGCCAGATGACTAAACAAGCTGCCATAACTAGATGCCAGGTGACTTAACTAGCTACCTACCTACATAGCCTGCTGGCTAGCCAGCTGAGTTAACTAGGTGACTTAACTAGATTTCCAGCGGGATAGACAGTTGACTTAACTATCTAGCTACCTAACTAGCCAGCTGTCTAGCCATCTTACTTAACTAGGTGACTTAACTAGCTAGCCAGCTAGCTACCTGGCTGACCTAACTGCCTAGTACATAGCTAGCCAGCTGTATAGTTAGCTGACTTAACTACTTAGCTACCTATCTAATCAGCTGGCTATTGAGCTGATTTAACTAGGTTGTTTAATTAACTAGTTAACTGGTTAGTCAGCTGATTTAACTAGCTAGCTACCCAGCTAAGCAGCTGGCTCGCTAGCTGACTTAACTCACTGACTTAACTAGCTAGCAAGCTGACTTAACTGGCCTGCTTAACCAGGTAGATACCAAGCTATTCAGCTGGATTAACTAGCTGACCTAACTAGCCAGCTAGATGACAAAGCTAGTTGTAGCTTGCTTCCTAGCTACCCAGCTGACTTACTTAGCTGAAATAATTAGCTAGTCAGATGGCTACCCACCTGACTTAATTAGCATTTTAGCTAGTTAAACAGCAGGATAGCCAAGTGATTTAATGAGTCGACCTAACTAGCTAGGCAGCTGGATTCCAGCTGACTTAACCAAGTAGTCAGCTGGCTAGCCAGCTGACTTAACTAGCTGGCTATCTATCTAGCCTGTTCTCTAGGCATCTGACTTACCTAGCTGACTTAAGCTAGCAAGGTTGCTAGCCAGCTGACTTAACTAGCTAGCTACCTACCTAGCCAGCAGGCAAGCAAGCTGAATTAGTTAGGTGAATTGAACAGCTAGCCTGCTTACTAGCATGTTGACCTATATAGCTACCTACCTACTTAGTCAGCTGGTTAGAGAGCTGACTAAACGTGCTGACTTAACCAGCTAGCCAGTTGGCTAGCCAGCTGACTTAACTCGCTGATATCTCTAACTAGCCATTTAGCTATCTAGCTGTCATAACTAGTTAGGTACCTACCTTGCCAATTGGCTAGACAGTTCTCTTAACTAGCTGTATTAACCAGCTACCCAGCTGGCTAACCAACTGTCTAAACTAGCTCATTAAATAGCAAGTCACCTGCATAGACTGCTGATATAACTACCTGCCTAAACAAGTTAGCTACCTAGCTTCCAGCTTACTTAACTAGTTAGCTAACTAGGTAGCTACATAACTTCCCAGCTGACTTAAATACTTAACTATCTAGCTAGCTACCAGCTAGCAAGAAGACTTAAATAGTTAGCTGCCTGGCTAGTTAACTGACTTAACCAGCTTATTAAATATTTAGCTTAAACATTATCTAATGTGCTAGCTGGTGACTTTATTATCTGACTTAACTCGTTAACTAATGAGCTAGCTAACTGACACAACCATCTGACTTAACTCGTTCTCTAACTAGCTAGCTACATGACTCATCAAGTTGACTAACTCGTTAGCTAACTAGCTAGCTAGCCTAATCAACCAACTGATTCCAGCCGTATGCAAACTAGCTAGCTAGCTGACTCAACCAGCTGACTTAACCCGTTAGGTACCTAGCTAACTACCTGACTCAACCTGCTGACTTAACTAGTTATCTCACTAGCTAACTAGCTGTCTTAAACAGCTGACTAAATTAGAAAGCTGACTTAACTAGCTGACTTAGCTAGCTGACTTAACTACTTAGCTAGCTGACTAAACTGGCTGACTTAAGTAGTTATCTAGCACACTTGACTACCTGAATTAAATAGTTAGCTAAATATTTAACTAGCTGAATTACTAAGTGATTTATCTAGTTACCTAAAAAGTTAGGTAGCAGACTTAATTAGCTGACTTAAATAGCTAGCTAACTAGTGAGCTAGCTGACTGAGCTAGCTGACATAGATAGCTAGTGGGTTAGCTAGCTTCCTTAGCTAGCTGACTTAACTAGTTGACTGATGAGATATGTAGCTGATTTAAGGAGTTTTTAAAACCAGTTAGCTAACTGTTTTAACTACTTGGTAAACGAGTTAACTGGCTTACTTAACTAGTTGGATAATGAGTTAGCTAGGCTAATTAACTTGTTGGCTGATGAATCACCCAACTAGTTAGCTGGTTTAACACGTTGGCTGACTACTCGTCCAACTTATTACCGGGCATAACATGGTGGCCCAATAGTCGGCCGACTAGTTAGCTGGATCAATGAGTTGACTGACGAATTGGCCCACTAGTTAGCACGATTAACTAGTTTGCTGGTTGGTTTCCTGACCTAACTAGTCGGCCAACTATTAGGCTGACTAGTTGACAGGCCTATTTGGCCGCCTAGTTAACAGAGCTAG
>NW_007231356.1:0-12491 GCF_000164805.1 Carlito syrichta | reverse complement strand
GCTATCCAGCAGATTTAACTAGCTAGCTACCTATCTAGCCAGCTGGCTAGCCAGCTCACATACATAGCTGATTTAGCAAGCTAGCAAGCTGGTCAGAGAGCTGACTTAAACAGCTAACTACCTATGAAGCCTGTTGGCTAGCCAGCTGAAATAATTAGCTGACTTAACAAGCTAGACAGCTTGATAGCAAGTTGTCTTAACTATCTTGCTACCTACCTAGTCAGGTGGCTAGACAACTTAGTTAACTAGCTGACTTAACCAGATAGCCAGCTACTAGCAAGCTGACTTAACTAGATATCTACCTAGCTAGCCGCCTGGATAGCCAGCTGAATTAACTACCTAAATTAACTAGCTTGCCACCTGTCTAGCCAGTTGACTTAACTGGCTTGCTACCGAGCTAGCCAGCTGACGAGACAGCTGATTTAACTAGTTGAAAAAACCAGCTGACCATCTGGCTAACCAGCTACCTCAAATTGCTGACTTAACTAATTAGCTAGCTTGCTAGTCAGCTGACTAAACTAGCTCTATAACTAGCTGGCCAACTGGAAAGCCAACTGACTTAATTAGCTGTCTTAATTAACTAGCCAGCTGGCTAGCAAACTGATTTAACTAGCATGCTAGCTTGCTAATCAGCTGGCTAGCCAGCTGACTTAACTAGCTGACTTAACTAGCTGGCCTGATTGCTAGCCAGCTGAATTAACTAGCTTGCAACATAGCTAGCCAGATGGCTAGCCAGGTGAATTAGCTAGGTGACTTAACTAGCTAGCCAGCTGTCTAGCCAGCTGACTTAACTAGCAAGCTACCTAGCTAGCCAATTGGGTAGAGAGATAAAATAACAAGGTGACTTAACTAGCTAGCCAGCTGGCTACAGCTGACTTAACTAGCTACCTACCTAGCTAGCCAGATGACAAGTCAGCTGACTTAAGTAGATGATTAACTAGCTAGCCAGCTGGCTAGCCATCTGATCTAATTTGCTAGCTACCTACATAGACCGCTGGCTATTCAGTTGTCTTAAATACGTAGCTACCTAGATTGCCAGCTGACTAGCGAGCTAACTTAACTAGGTGACTTAACTAGTTAGCCAGTTGTCAAACTAGTTGACTTAACTAGCTAGCTAACAATCTAGGCAGCCAGCTAGCCAGCTTACTTAACTAGCTGACTTATATAGGTAGCCAGAATACTTAACTAGCTGACTTAACTAGCTAGCTACCTAACTAGCCAGCTGACTTTACTAGTAGAAGTAACTAGCTAGCAACCTAACCAGCTATCTAGTTAGCTACCTGACTGAACTAGCTGACTTAAATGGCTAGCTAGCTGACATAACAACCTGACTAAACTGCTACCTACCTAGCAACCCAGCCGACCATACTAACTAAAATAACTAGCTAGCCAGCTGGCTAGCCATCTGACTTAATTAGGTTTTTAACTAGCAAACCAGATAGCTATGCAACTGATATAACGAGTTGATTTAACTAGCTAGTCAGCTGGTTAGTCATCTGAATTAACTAGTTGACTTAATGAGCTAGGCAGTTGGCTAGGTAGGTGACTAAACTAACTGACTTAACCAGTAATCCAGCTGGCTAGCCAGGTATCTTTACTAGCTCTGTACCTCTCTTGCCACCAGGAAAGCCAGCTGACTTAACTAGCTATCTTAACTAGATGGCCTTCTTTCTAGCCAGTTGAATTAGCTAGCTTGCTACATAGCTAGGTAGCTGGCTATCCAGCTGAATTAACTAGGTGACTTATCTAGCTAGCCAGCGGTTTAGCCAACTGACTTAACTAGCAAACTACATAACTAGCCAGCTAGCTAGACAGCTGACTTAACTAGGTGACTAACTAGCTAGACACCTGGGTAGACAGCTGACATAACTAGCTAGCTACCTAGCTAGCAAGCTGGCTAGCCAGCTGAGTTAACTAGCTGACTTAACTAGCTAGCCAGCTGGCTAGCCAACTGACTTAATTGCCTAGGTACCTAGCTAGCCAGTAGGCTAGCCAACTGACTTAACTAGCTGACTTAATGAAGTAGCCAGCTGGCTAGCCAACAGATTTAACTAGCTAGCTACCTAGCTAGACAACTGGAGAGCCAGCTGACTTAATTAGCTGATATAACTAGTTTGCCTGATGGCTAGCCAGCTGACTTAACTAGCTACCTACCTACATAGCCAGCTGGCTTGCCAACTGACTTAACTATCTAACTACCTAGCTAACCAGCTGGCCAGCGAGCTGACAAACTAGGTGACATAACTAGCTAGACAGTTGGCTAGCCAGCTGACGTTACTAGCTAGCTACACTGCTAGGCAGCTGTCTAGCCATCTGACTTAACTAACAAATTAACTAGTTAGCCAGATGACTAAACTAGCTGAACTAACTAACTAGCTACCTAGCTAGCCAGCTGACAGCCAACTGATTTATCTAGCTAGCTCCCTAGGTAGCTATCTAACTAGCTAGCTGACTTAACTAGCTGACTTAACTAGCTAGCTAGCTGACATATCTAGTTGACTTAACTAGCTAGCTACTGAGCTATCCAGTTGACTTAACTAGCAGAAATAACTAGCTAGCCAACTGGCTACACATCTTACATAATTAGGTCTTTAACTTGCTAGCCAGCTGTCTAGCCAACTGACTTAATGAGATGACTTAACTAACTAGCCAGCTGGTTATCTAGCAGACTAAACTAGCTGACTTAACTAGCCAGTCAGCTTGCTTGCCAGTTGACTTAATCAGCTAGCAACCAAGCTAGAGATTTGGTTAGCTAGATGACTTGACTAGCTAAATTAGCAAGCTAGCCAGTTGGCTATACAGCTGACATAAGTAGCTAGCTACCTAGCTAGCCCGCTGGCTAGCCAGCAGACTTAACTAACTCACTCAAACAGCTAGCCAGCTGACTTAACTAGACGACTTTATTAGCTAGCCAGCTGGCTAGCCAGCTGACTTAACTGGCTTGCTACCTAGATAGCCAACTGGCTAGCCTGCTGACTTAACTAGCTGTCTTAACCAGCAAGTTAGCTGGCAAGGCTGCAGACTTAACTATCTAGTTTCCTAGCTAGCTGCTGTGTAGCCAGCTGAGTTAACTAGCTGACTTAACCAGCTAGTCAGCTGGCTAGCCAGCTGACCTAACTAGCTAGTTACCTAGGTAGCCAACTGGCTAGCCACGTGACACAAATAGCTGACTTAACCAGCTAGCCAGCTGGCTAGCCAGGTGACTCAACTAGCTCATTTAACTAGTTAACCACCTAGCTAGCCCACTGACTGAACTAGCTCCCTATCTAGCTAGCCAGCTGGCTAGCTGCCTGACTTGCTGTCTTAATTAGCTATCCAGCTGGTTAGCAAACTGACTTAACTAGCTCACTACCTTGCTAGCCAGCAGGCTAGCCAGCTGAGTTAACTAGCTGACTTAAATTGCTGGCCTGTTTGCTTGTCAGCGGAATTAATGAGATTGCTACATAACAAGCCAGGTGGCTAGCCAGTTGACATAACTAGGTGACAACTAGGTAGCCAGCTGACTAGCTAGATAACTTAACTAGCTAGCTGACAAGAAAGCTGACGAGCTAACTGAGTTAACTAGCTAGTTGAATAATTAGATGTCTTGCTAGCTGACTTAACTAGCTAGCTAGCTGGCTAGCCAGCTGAGTTAACTAGCTGACATAAATTAGTTCCCAGCTGGCTTGTTAGGTGACTTAACTAGCTAGCTACCTATCTAGACATTTGGTTAGCTTCCTAACATGACTAGCTATATTAACCAACTAGCCAGCTGGTTAGACAGCTGTCTTAACCAGCTGACTTAACCAGATAGACAGCTGGTTAAGTGTTTGATTCAACTAGTTGACTTAACTAGTAAATCAGCTGGTTAGCCATTTGATTAACTAGCTTGCTATCTAGCTAGCCAACTGGCTAGCCAGCTAACTTAGCTAGATGACATAATTTGGTAACTAACCCTATCCCTAACTAGCTACCTCGCCTACTCAACCAGCTGATATAATCCATTAGCTACCTAGCTAACTGGCTGACACAACCCACTAACTTAACCCGTTAGCTAACTAGCTAGCTAGCTGACTTAAACAGCTAACTTAATTATTTAGAAACCTGACTTAACTAGCTGAATAACCTTGCTGACTTAACTAGGTAGCTACCTGACTTAAATGGCTGACTTAACTAGTTGACTAGCTGACTTAACTAGCTGAATGAAATAGTTAGTTAACTAGTTAGGCAGCTGATTACCTAGATTTCTTAACTAGTTAGCTAACTAGTTTGGTAGCTGACTGAAGCAGCTGACTTAAATAGTTAGCTAACTTATGAGCTAGCTGACTTAGCTAAATGACTTAACGAGTTGGTTAATGAGTTAACCAGCTGTTTTATCTAGATGGTTAACGAGTTAACTAGCTAACTTAAAGAGTTGGTGAACAAGTTAGGGAAGTGACTTAACTTGGCTGACAAGTCATCCATCATGTTAGCTGGTTTAACATATTGGCTGACTACTCGGCCGACTTGTTAGTTGATTTTACAAATTGGTCAACTACTCAGTCGACAAGTTAGCTGGCTTATCTAGTTGACTGACAATTTGATACACAAGTTAGCTCGGTTAACTTGTTGGCTGGCTAGTTTGCTGACCTAATTATTCGGCTAATAATTTGGCCGACTAGTTAGCTGACCTAACTAGTCGGCCGACTATTTAACTAACCTAACTTGTGAGCTGACTAGTTGGCCGACTAGTCGGCTGATGGGTTAGCTTACATAACTAGTTGCCCATCTAGTCGGCAGACCGATTATCTGACTTAACTAGTCAGTCGGCGAGTGATCCAACTGGTCAGCTGACTTAAATGTTGGCTGGAAAGTGAGCCGACTGGTCAGAAAACTTAACTAGTTGGCCATCATATGAGCCGACCTATGAGCAAACTTAAGTAGTCGGCCAGTGAGTGAGCTGATGGTTGAGCTGCCTCAACTATTCAGCTGGTGAGTGAACTGACCGATGAGTTGAATTTGCAACTCGGCTGACGAACGAGCCTACTAGGTAGCTGACCTGTAGGCTGGTGAGCAAGCTGACTAGTTAGCTGACCTGTTGACTGGAGAGCAAGCTGACTAGTTTGCTGACTGGTTGGCAGGTGAGCGAGCCGCCTAGTAAGCTGACCTGATGGAAAGTAATCAAGCCCACTAGTTACCTGACCAGCTATCAGAGTTGCTCGATGACTAGATAGCTTAGTACTAGTTGATGTGCTAGCTGACTTAAGCAGCTAGATGAATAGCTAGTTTGATAGCTAGCTGACATAACTAGCTAGCAAACGAGCTATCTAGCTGTCTAGCTAGCTGACGTAACTAGCTACCTAACTGGCTAGTTAGCTGGCTAGCTGAGTTAACTATCCAGCTGACTAGCTAGCTGACTACCTAACTGACATCACTAGTTAGCTGACTAGCAAGCTGACTAGCTAGCTTACTTAGCTAGCTAGCCGAATACATACCTGACTTGCTAGATGACTTAACTAGTTAGCTGGTTAGCTAGCTGACTTAACTAGTTGACTAACTTTTGGCTGCATAGCTGGCTAGCCAGCTGACTTAACGAGCTAGCTACCTGGCTGGCTAGATGGCTACCCAGTGGGCTTAAATAGTTAGGTACATGACTGGCTAGCTGGCTATCCAGTCAAGTTAAATACCCAGAAGGGTGGCTAGGCAGTCAGATAGCGAACTGGCTTAACTATCTAGATGGCCCGCTCACCAGGTGGCTAACCAGCCATCTTAATTAGCCAGCCACCCTACTGGTCAGCTGGTTAGAAAGCTGCCTTAACTAGTTGGCCACCTAGCGGGCCAGCCTGCAAACCAGCTGGTTTAACTTGCCAGCCAACTAGCTAGCCAGCCAGCTAACCAGCTGAATTAACTAGCTGACTTAACTAAGATAGCCAGCCAGCTAATCAGCTGGCTTAACTAGCTAGCCACCTAGCTAACCAGTTGGCTAGCCAGTTGACTTAACACCCTGGCTTAATAAGCTAGCCAGCCAGCTAGCCAGCTGACTTAACTAGCTAGCTAACTATCTAGCCAGCCAGCTAGCCAGCTCAGTTGACTAGCTGAATTAACCAGCCAGGCAGCCTTCTAGCCAGCTGACATGACTAGCTAACCACCTAGCTAACCAGCTGGCTAGCCAGCAGATTTAAAAGGCTAGCTACCTAGCTAGGGAGCTGGCTAGCCAGCTGACTTAGCTAGTTAGTTACCTAGCTAGCCAGCTTGGTAGCCAGCTGCCTTCACTAGCTGATTTAAGCAGCTAGCCTGCTGGCTAGTCAACTAACTTATCTAGCTAACTACCTAGCCAGCAGGCTGGGTAGCCAGCTGAATTAACAAGCTGACTTAACTAGCTAGCCAGCTGGCTAGCCAGCTGACTGAACTATCTTGCTACCTAGCTAGCCACCTGGCTAGCCAATTGACATAACCAGTGGACTTAACCAGCAAGCCTGCTGGCTAACCATCTGACTCAACTAGCTGACTTAACTAGTTAGACAGTTGACTAGCCAGCTGACTAAACTAGCTCTCTACCTAGCTAGCCAGGTGGCTAGCCAGCTGACTTAATTAGCTAGCCTGCTGGCTACCAAACAGACTTAACTTGCTTGTTACCTAGCTAGCCAGCTGGCTAGCTAGCTGACTTTACTAGTTGATTTAAATAACTGGCCTGCTTGCTAGTCAGCTGAATTAACTAGCTTGCTATATTGCTTGCAAGCTGGCAAGCCAGCTGACTTAATGAGGTGACTTAACTAGCTAGACAGCTGGCTAGACAGCTGACGTAACTACCTAGTTACTTAGCTAGATAGCTGGTTAGCCAGCTGTATTAGCTAGCTGACTTAACAAGTTAGCCAGCTGGAAAGTGAACTGACTTAACTAGCTGATTTACCCAGCTAGCCAGCTGGCTAACCAGCTGACTTAAATAGCTAGTAACCTTGCTAGCAGGCTGGGTAGCCTGGTGACTTAACTAGCTGACATCACTAGCTGGTCGTGTGGCTAGCTATTTGACTTAACTCCCTGGCAACCTATGTATCCCGCTGGCTTGCCAGCTGACTTAACTACATAACTACCTAGCTAACTAACTGTCTAGTGAACTGACATAACTAGGATACTTAACTAGCTAGCCAGCTGGCTAGCCAGCTGATTAACCAGCTATCTACCCAGCAAGGCAGTTGGCTAGCCAGCTGACTTAACCAACTGACTTAACTAGCTAACTAGCTGATTTAACTAGCTGACTTAACCAGCTAGCCAGCTGGCAAGCCAGCTGAATTCACTAGCTTGCTACCTAGTTCATTAAGCAGCTAGACAGTTGGCTAGCCAGCTGTCTCAACTAGCTGACATAAGTAGTTAGCCAGCTGGCTAGCCAGCTGACTCAACAATCTGATATCACTTGCTAGCCAGGTGGCTAGCCTGCCGACTTAACTAGCTAGCTACCAACCTAGCCAGCTGGAAAGCCAGCAGACTTTACTAGCTGACTTAACCAGCTAGCCAGCTGGTTAGCCAGAAGACTTATCTAGCTAGCTATCTACACAGTCAGGTGACAAGCCAGCTGACCTACTAGCTGATTTAATCAGCTAGCCAGTGTTCTAGACATCTGACTTAACTAGTTGACTTAAATAGTTAACCAGCTGGAGAGCCAGCTTACTTAACTACGTAACTTAACCAGCTCACCAGCTGGCTATCCAGCAGACTTAACTAGCTAGTTACCTAGCTAGCAGGCTGGCTAACCAGCTCACTTAACTGGCTAGGTTCCTAGCTAGCCAGTTCGCTAGTCACTTGAATTAAGTAGCTGACTTAACCTGCTAGCCAGCTGGCTAGCCAGGTGAATTAACTAGCTAGTTATCTAGCTAGCAGGCTAGGTAGCAAGCTGACTTAACTAGCTGACTTAACCAGCTAGCCAGTAGCTTGGCCAGCTAATTTAATTAGCTAGGTACCTAGCTATCCAGTTGGCTAGCCACTTGACTTAACTAGCTCACTTAACCAGCTAGACAGCTGTATAGCCAGCTGACTCAACTAACTGATTTAACTAGTTAGCCAAGTTGGTAGCTAGCTGACTTAACTCGCTGATATCACTAGTTAGCCAGGTGGTTAACCAGCTGACTTAACTAGCTAGCTACCTAGGCAGCCAGTTGGCAAGTGACTCAACTTAACTACTTGACTTAACAAGCTAGCCTGCTTGCTAGCCATTTCATTCAACTAGCTGACTTAACTAGCTAGCCAGATGGCTAACCAGCTGACTTAACTAGCTAGCTAGTAGCTAGCCAGCTGGATGGCCAGATGACTTACAAAGCAGACTTAACCAACTAGCCAGCTGGCCAGCCAGCTGACTTCACAAGATTACTTAACTTGCTAGCTATGTGACTATCCAGCAGATTTAACTTGCTAGCTACCTACTTAGCCAGCTGGCTAGCCAGCTGACTAAACTAGCTGACTTATCCAGCTAGACAGTTGGCTAGCTGGATGACTTGTCTAGCTAGCTACCTACATAGCCAGGTGATTAGCCTGCTGACCTACTAGCTGATTTAAACAGGTAGCCAGTGGGCTAGCCAGCTGACTTAACTAGCTGA
Source organism: Carlito syrichta (assembly GCF_000164805.1). Classification (NCBI taxonomy): domain Eukaryota; kingdom Metazoa; phylum Chordata; class Mammalia; order Primates; family Tarsiidae; genus Carlito; species Carlito syrichta. Next base: position 3,945 of record NW_007231356.1, on the reverse strand, counting down.
CTTAAATAGCTATCCAACTGTATAGCCAGCTGACTTAACAAGCTGACATAACCAGATAGCCAGATGGATAGCGAGCAGACTTAAGTAGCTTGCTATATAGCTAGCCAGCTGGCTGGCCAGGTGACTTAACTAGCTGACTTAAACATCTAGGCAGCTGGCCAGCCAGCTGACTTAACTAGCTAGCCAGGTGTCCAGGCAGCTGACATAACTAGCTGACTTAAACACCTAGCCAGCTGGCTTGACAACTGACTTAACTACCTCGCTGCCTAGCTAGACAGCTAGCTAGCCAGTTGACTTAACTAGCTGAATTAAATGGCTGTCCTGCTTGCTAGTCTGCTGAATCAACTAGCATGTTACATAGCTAGCCAGTCGGCAAGGCAGCTGACTTAACTAGGTGATTTAACTAGCTAGACAGTTGACTAGACAGCTTACTTAACTATCTAGCTACATAGGTAGACATCTGGTTAGCCAGCTGACTTAAGTAGCGGATTTAACCAGCTATCCAGGAGTGCATCCAACTGACTTAACTAGCTGACTTACCCAGCTAGCAAGCTGGCTAGCCAGCTGACTTAACTAGCTAGTTACCTAGCTAGAAGGCTGGGTAGCCAGGTGACTTAACTAGCTGACTTAACCAGCTAGTCAGCTGGCTAGTCATCTTACTTAATTAGCTAGCTACCTAGCTAACCAGTTGGCTAGCCAGTTGAATTAACTAGCTGAATTAACCTGCTAGCCAGCTGGCTAGCCAGATGACTTAACTAACTGAATTTACTAGTTATCCAGCTGGCTAGGCAGCTGACTTAACTAGCTGTCTACCTCTATAGCAACCTGGATAGGCAGCTGATTAACTAGCTGACTTAGTTAGCCAGCTGGCTAGACAATGGAATTAACTAGGTAACTAACTAGGTAGCCAGCTGGCTAGCCACCTGACTTAATTAGCTGTCTTAATTAGCTGGCTTGCTTTCTAGATAGTTGAATTAACTAGCATGCTAAATAGCTAGCCAGCTGTCTATCTAGCTGAATTAACTAGGTGACTTATATAGCTAGCCAGCTGTCCAACCAGCTGACTAAACTAGAAAGCTACCTAGCTAGCCAGATAGCTAGTCAGCTGACTTGACTAGGTGACTTAATTAGTTAGCCAGCTGGCTAGCCAGCTGACGAAATTATCTTGCTGCATAGCTAGCAAGCTGGCTAGTGAGTTGACTTAACTAGCTGAATTAACTACTGGCCAGCTGACTGACCAGTTGACTTAATTGCTAGCTACCTAACTAGCCAGCAGGCTAGCCAGCTGACTTAACTAGCTGGATTAATGAAGTAGACAGCTGGCTAGCCAGCAGACTTGACTAGCTAGCCACCTAGCTAGACAGCTGGATAGCCAGCTGTCTTAACTAGCTGACATAACTAGCTAGCCTGATGGCTAGCCAGAAGACTTAACTAGCTACCTGTCTACATAGACCTCTGGCTTGCCAACTGAGTTAACTACGTAACTACCTAGTTAACCAGCTGGCCATTGAGCTGACTTAACTCAGTGACTTTACTAGCTACCCAGCTTGCTAGCCAGCTGACTTAATTTGCTAGCTAGCCTGTTAGGCAGCTGGCTAGCCACCTGACTTTACTAACTGACTTAACTTGCTAAGCAGCTGACTTAACTAGTTAACTACCTAGCTAGCCAGCTGACTTAGCCAGCTGACTTAACCAGCTAGCCAACCGACTAGCCAGCTGACTTAACTAGATGACTTAATTAGCTAGCCTGCTGGCTAGCCAGCGGACTTAAATAGGTGACTTATTCAGCAGCCAGCTGGCAAGCCTGCTGATTAACTAGATAGTTTCCTAGCTAGCAGGCTGGGTAGTCAGTTTATTTAACTAGATGACATAACCAAATGCCAGCTGGCTAGCCAGCTAGCTACCTAGGTAGCCAGTTGGGTAGCCACTTGACTTACTATCCTACTTAACCAGCTACCCAGCTGGCTAGCCAGTTGACCCAACTAGATGACTTAACCAGCCAGCCAGTTGGCTAACAAGATGACTTATCTAGCTAGATACCTACCTAGCCAGTTAGCTAGCCATCTGACTTAACTAGCTGATATCAGTAGCTACCCAAGTTGTTAGCCAGTTGACTTAATTAGTGAGCTACCTAAGTAGCCAGTTGGCTAGCCATTCGACTTAACTAGCTGACTTAACCAGCTAGCCTCCTGGCTAGTCAGCTGTTTCAACTAGCCAGCTGACTAGCCAGCTGGCTTAATTAGCTAGCTACCTAGCTAGCCAGCTGGCTAGCCAGATGACTTAACTAGCTGGTTTAACAGTAGTCACTTTGATAACCAGCTAACTTAGCTAGCTCACTTAACTTGCTAGCCAGCTTGCTAGCCAACTAACTTAACTCGCCAGCTACCTAACTAGCCATCTGGCTAGACAGCTGATTTAACTAGGTGACATAACATGCTAGCCAGCTGGCTAACAAGCTGACTTATCTACTAGCAACCTAGCTAGTCAGCTGGCTAGTCAACTAACTTAACTAGCTACCTTAACTAGCTAGCCATCTGGCTAACCAGCTGACAACTTCCTAACTATCTAGCTATCCAACTGGATAGGCAACTGAATTACCTAGCTGACTTAATTAGCTAGCTAGCTCACAGGCCAACTCACTTAACTAGCTCTCTACCTACGTAGCCCACTGGCTTACCAGCTGACTTAACTATCTAGCTACCTAGCTAACATGCTGGCTAGAGAGCTGACTTAACTAGGTTACTTAACTAGCTAGCCAACTTGCTATCCAGCTGACTTATATAGCTAGCTACACAGGTAGGCAGCTGACTAGCCAGCTGACTTAACTAGCTGACGTAACTAGCTAGACAGCTGACTTATCAAGCTGACTTAATTAGGTAGCTATTTAGCTAGCCACTTGTCTTAACTAAATGGCCTAACTAGCTAGTTACCTAGCTAGCTATTGAACTAGCCAGTGACTTAACTAGCTGAATTAATTAACTAGCTAGCACACATAACTAGATGACAACTAGCTAGCTCCCTAGCTATCAAGCTGAAAAGACTAGTTGAATTAACTAGCTAGACAGCTGGCTAGCCATCTGACTTAACTAACTAACTAGCTAGCAGGCTAGTTAGCCAAGTGACTTAATGAGCAGACTTAACTATCTAGAAAACTGGCTAGCCGGGTGACTTAACTAGCTGTGTCAACGAGCAAGCCTGCTGGCTAGCCAGCTGAATTAATTAGCTAACTTCACTAGCTAGCTAGATTGCTAACCAGCTGACTTAAGTAGCTGAATTTACCAGCTAGCCAGCTGGATAGCCAGCTGACTTTACTAGCTAGCTACTTAGCTACCTAGTGGATAGCCAGCTAGATTAACTAGCTGACTTTACTAGCTACCCAGCTGACTAGTCGTCTGAGTTATCTAACTTGCTACCTAGCTAGACTGCTGGCTAGCCAGTTGACATAATAGTTGACTTAACCAGCTAGCCAGCTGGATAGCCAGCTGACTAAACCAGCTGACTTAACAAGCTAGCCAGGTGTCTAGCCAGATGGCTTAACTCAGCTGAATTAACCAGCTAGCCAGGTGGTTATCCAGCTGATTTAACTAGCTAGCTACCTACCTAGCCAGCTGGCTAGCCAGCTGACTTAACTAGTTGATTTAACCAGCTAGCCATCTGGCTAGCCAGATGACTTATCTAGATGGCTACCTACCTAGCCAAGTGACTAGCCAGCTTACATGCTAGTTGACTTAACCAGCTATCCAGCGGGCTAGCCAGCTGATATAACTAGCTGACTTAACTAGCTAGCCAGCTGGCTAGCCAGCTGACTTAACTAGATGTATTAACCAACTAGCCAGCTGGCTAACCAGCAGACTTAATTAGCTAGTTACCTAGCTAGCAAGCTGGGTAGCCAGGTGACTTAACTGGCAGACTTAACCAGCTAGCCAGCTGTCAAGCCAGAAGATT
>NW_007231355.1:0-10826 GCF_000164805.1 Carlito syrichta | reverse complement strand
GAATGAGAGAATCTATAAGAGAAGAACAAAGCTATGAAAAGTATAATGGAATATTTAAAAAAAATCATAGACATTTGTATTCATTTACTAGAGGAACAAGATAAACACCTACCATGGTAGCATGGGATTTTAAGTGATGTTTCAAATTATATCTGTCATCATGAGGAGATTAATTTCTGTTCCCTATGCTGTGTTTGAAATACAGTATTATTGAAATGAGTTGGTGAACTCTCAGATATACTGAATAACTCAGCCCCTACTGTGCAAGAGTGTGAGATGAATGAGTTCTTGTGTTTCCTTCTAAAAGCTGCATGGTACTGTTGCTTTGCTTCTAATCATTAATTTCCTTTGGCTATATTCACATTACCAATAATGTCATTGAGTGATATTTTGTTAGGGCATTCTTCTGTTAATTTCTAAACTCTTATGTCATGTTTGGAAAAATAATAAAATGACTGCTTTCTCTTGGCTCTTACTGTCTTTTTCTTTTGTTCTTTTAATCACGGAACTGCTTGAGTTGTAGCTGGTTGATGCCTCAGTATATCACTCATAGTGATACTATTTTGCACTAACTGTTTCTGACATGTCTCTAACTGGACTGGTAAACAGAACAAAGTGGGGGGTTAATCCTCCACTTTTTTTTTCATAGACTGAGATTTTGAGGTGTGGCAGATGCCATGTGTAGTAACAATACTACAAGTCCCTGTGGTGGAGTTTGGATCTATTAATCTTGGTGTGAATCATTTGAGACACGTTTCTTATGTCTCTCCATGTGGTCAGACTCTTCCAGGGGATTTTGGGCTGGTGATGCCAAAGGATGGAGGGGGATTGGCTAATCTGTTAAGTAGCCTTTTATGTGTGAGTCGAGTTTCTCATTAGTATTTCTGACCAAAAGGATAGATGGTTGGAAATGCGGATTTTTGTTTTTAATTAGTCTCTCTAGGGATCAGAGACTTATTTTGAAGAATGGAATTTTAAGGAAGCATGACAACCTCAGTTTCCATGTGACAGAAGAATTTTGGCTGCTGAGGAAGGTTTCCCAACTATAAGTTAGAGCCAGATTTTCCAGTGACTGAGTTGCTCTTTGGGAGTTAGATACATGGGTAACCCTCACCTCTGCTTCCAGTAACAGCGGTTCCCTTTAGGGCGCTGTTCATGGGACTCCTACACATCTTCTTTCCTAATGACCCAAAGGCTCTCAAGGGACTTTATCCTCCTGTTGTGTGCATTAGAAATACTTTTACTGTTTTATCCCATATTTATGCATTTTAGTATGACCAATTGATGTCTACCACAGGCATAGGGCTATATCACACTTCATTATCTATCCAAGAAATATATTTTCTTCTTTTCTTATACCACCATAATACTTTAACACTACCATATCATCACAGTTTTACAACTGAGAGTCAGAGAGATTGGTTGTTTTGTCCAAGATCCTCTAGGGAAACAATGAAGTAGCCAAAAGCGAACAGCCTTTGGAAGCCATCCAGTTGAGTTCCCTCTTCATGGCAGTGTGACCACCTGACAAGAGATCACTGAGCATCTGCTGGGCTCTCCCTGTAAAGTGAGATGACCAGTTCTCTTGTTGGACGGTTCTGGTTGTTGCCAGTTTTCCTTTGTGGAGCTGAAATGTGCTTTTCTCTAACTTCCACCTATCGATTCTTACTCACTCTCTTATAAGAGCATGCTTGTAACTACTTCTGTGTAACTTGTCTTCAGATTTTAAAGACAGTGTCCTAGCCTCCTTGCCACCTTCCCATCTCTAGGCTAAGTATTCCATCTATCCCTTTCAGTTGTTATTTACATCTCCAGGTTTCCAGATTTCTCACTATTCTGTCTTCTATTCTCTGGACATAGTCTCAATGTCCAATGACCCTTTTAACTCAAAAATGGTTTAAACGCAATCCTTTAGATATGACCTGACTAGTTGAATGCCCAGTAGACCTGTTTTCTCCCAACACCTGACCTCTGTCATGACCTAGAAGGAGATCTATGCTTTTTATGCTTCTATTTTGGAATACCTGAAAAAGTAGTGAGTTTCTTGTCATTGAATATGCTAAGTAGATGCATATATGTTAGGGATGTTACAGATAAAAATAGATACATTGGGAGAGTAGTATTCTTACAAAAATAAACTAAAATGGCTATTTTTACAGAACTTTTATGAAATAACAACTATAAAATATAGGTCATATTACAGTATAATATTGGCACTAATACTTGAGTGAATATTCTTCTCTTAGGACACTTAGGTTCTTTTGTTTTTGTGACCAATCACTGAATAAATTCATTAAGGTATTTTGCATCTGTGAAAGACCCATCCTTCATCAAAAACTTTATTTCACAAAAATTCCATCAACATTTTCTCTTCACTTCATCATGAGGGTGCTTTAATTTTCTCCATGTTTGGCTGCATTGCTTACTTCTTCTTTTTTTTCTGGTCTGCTTCCTCCTTCTTCTGAGGTAATGTCTACTCATCACATATAGGGTCAACATTTGGTGCAATACAACTAGATTGTGGCAAACTTTGGGAAATCTCTTACTCCAAATAGTTATTAGCATTGTTTTGTTCATTACCAACTACTCAGTCATTTTCTTAACTAGGATAATATTAACTGTGCTCTGTTTGATGCTCTCAGACATTCACCTTTTTGTAAGTAGAATATTGTTTACTCTGAATCCTAAATTCAAGATTTTGAAATGTATATTGACTTTATCATACATTTGGGGCTGTGTAGTGGACTGTTTTTTGCCAAATTATGGCAGTGAGAAAATTTATGGTGTCTGTTATAAACAAAGTAATTCTATAGTGTCTAAGTTAACATTCTACTGGAGTATATAGTCTTATTTGTTTTTCCCATGAGGTAATTTTTAAAATTTTAAAATGTGTGTCTACAGTGAGATATTTAGGCCAATACTATGTTGCAGGTAAAGACATTCAATGAGAGGGTTCTTGTGTTACAAGGAAAAGATGCTAAAAACCAGAATCTTTCAAGTAAATTGTGGTGTGTAACGGTTCCACCACCAGGGAAGGGCGGCACGTTGAAACTTCCATGACTGTTAATCTTGAGAGACAGCATGCATGGTCTTGTTGGACTGAAGCCTCTGGCTGTCTTATCAAGCCCGGGGTACAAAAGTTAACATCACATTCCATCCCTTCTGGCCCAGCAAGCAAAGTGAAGAAGGTTGGAGTGGATGGATGGTAGATTGGGTCCTTTGACAAGTAAGCACAGAGGACGAGTCACGAGTGTTTCCCATTTCTTGATGTTGCCAGCTGTCTCCCCAAAGTCATCAGAAATATACAATAAGAATCTGAATTTGTTTGGCTTGCTTAACTTGTTTTGGAGAGTGGGTGAGAAAGGTTTCCAGCTGGAGTTGTCAATTTTTTTCTGCAGCAGATACCTGCCTTTGCCTTTAGCTTCTTTCTGAGGGTAACCTGATAGGCTTTTGCTACTATTCAGTGTATTATTCTGGTTTCTGTAGGCCCCCAGGCTGTCAGGCAGACTGCGTGGGCTGGTAACTGCACAGAGTGCTGGGCATGGAGCGGGGACTCTGGCCCTGGCTTTACTGGCCGCCGAATGACCTTGGCAAGTGAGGTAACTGGTCCTCTTTTCTTGTCTTGCTTTATAACATTGAGACTCCCTCCGCCAGGTTTTTTTTTTTTTTTAGTTTGTAACCACTAAATAAATGGCAAATGAGAGCTTCTTGAGTGAGTTAACACTTCTCTGAACATGTTAGTGGCTCAGCCTGTAATCCCATGCCTTTGGGAGGCTGAGGTGAGTGGATTGCCTGAGCTCACTAGTTCAAGACCCACCCAGGCAACTTAGCAAGACCTCATCTTTACAATAAATCAAAAATCAACTGGACGTGGTAGTGTGCGTCTGTAGTTCCAGTCACTTGGAAGGCTGAGGTGGAAGGATTGCCGGAGCCCAGCAGGTCGAGGCTGCGGTGGCTGGGAGCGGCCATTGCACTCCAGCCTGGGCGATAGTGTGAGACTCCAACTCAAAAAAAAAAAAAGACATATTAATAGATTGGGTGACTTTTGGGGAGACTAAGGTGAAATAAACAAAATGCTCCAAATGCATTTAATACTGTGTGTATTGTGAGTTGTCTATGTTAAGGAAAAGATGTAAATCTTGCCTAATTTGTAGAAATCATTTCAATCTCTTTTGGGGAGAAGCAATGTTGCTATGTATGTTGTCCATGTAAATTGTATCATAGCATTAGAGAATTCCAGATGACGCTGAAGGATTGTTTAGTCACTTAAACCCTTAGATCCCCTTCAGTTGATTCATGTGCCCACTCCAAAATGATCTAGTTTGCTAAATTTTAAAATTGCATCAGGATTATTTCATCTCTTTAGGGCTTTCACTTTTTAATTTAATTTTGCTGCATTAAAAAAAAAACAGTAGTGGATGAATTATGGTCATCCTGAAAAAGTATTTGGGTTTCAGTTTTCATAAATTTTATTCCAGGTTTCACATCCCAGAAGTCTGCTATGTCTTTAAAATCTTGTTATCTCATTAATACTCCTGCCATCCTGTTAAGGGCCCTATAAACCTGTAGCTTTCAGTTACCCGAGATTCACTCTGAAGTTAGCCATGTGATCTTTTCTGAGGTGTGTGTCCATAAGACTCCTTGGGGAGCCCTATGTTTATGATCTGAAAGTGTTGAACTCAGGGTGACAGTTGGGCTCAAGTCTGGTGGGAGGTTTTAAACATTTTAATGTGCTCTACTATGGTAGAACTGTTATCTAATAAGAGCAAGCCTGTGATCCATTCTCGTTCCCTGATTTTTATTCCCATGAGCCATCAAATGAACCCACTACAGGGGGTTGGAAATATGCTTTCTTATGATTATGGGATAATCATAAGAAATGCTGCTGTTGCTTTTTCCAACCACCACATGTGGTGATTAGGCTCTTCAGAATGACATTGGGGTACACTCTGAGCAAACAGCAACAGCTTTACAAATAAGTTATAATAAATAAAGTATGTAAGACATTTCCCCCCAGCCAGATGTAATTTTTAAGAGCAACAGAATGAATTTAGAGTGGTCTTCCACAGGAAAGTTTGGGAAATACCTAGGTGGACCAAAAAGGCAGCCATGCTGTTAGAAATAAGCAAATTTCTTTTTGCTTTCAGGTGCAAATATATGATGGCTCATTAAATTTTGCTTTTAGGATGTCTTAGAAAGTGCATGCATAAAATCTAAGGACTTTAGTGAGCATTTAGACAGATAGTACACAGAGAGTTGTGGTTCATTTTTCTGAGTGTTTAGTAATTGATGTGATGCTTGCAAATTGAATTGCATTTTACATCTGGTAGAGAGAACTCCAGCTCCTGGGGGAGTTTTGAAAAGTGTGAGCTTAACCTGTGTCTCTGAGTCCGGTCTCAACCACCTAAAATAGCAGCTTGAGTATTTCTAGCAGGAAGAGCATTTGGGTTGGAGTGGGGGCGGCTAGGGGACTTGTCCTGAAACTGAATTTCCTTTGTAAGCACTGTGTTTTAACCATGCTTCGATGTTTACTTAGGTGGGCTTGGGGTGGGAGGTTTCAGGCTGTGGTCGGCGGCCTTGAACCAGACCAGAGCCACGAGTGCAGGCATGTGCGCAGAAATTTGAGGCTTTTGCCCAACCCAGCCTGTGGCCAGCCTTGACATTCCGAAGTTTTTAGAAATTTGTTCTCCTCTCTCCTGGGTGGGAGTTAAAAAGCCAGCAGTGGGGACATCTCGTGTATGGACCTGGGCCTCCAAGTTGCCAGGGAGAGCTGGGCCTGGGAGACCGGGCACCTGACCTCAGGGAAGCCTGGCTCCTGCCTGGTGGCCTTAGAGCAGGGACTGGTCACTCAAACACCAAGGCAGACATCCTGCCAAACCAGGATCCCCTGAAGACATTCTCACCGAAACTGAGTATTTGTGCTGTTTATTCCTTTTTCCCCTATCACTTTTGTCTGCATTTGTTTTATGCTGAATTTATTTCTGTGCTATAATTTTTTTCCTTCAATTTCTTCTGAGAGATCTTTTTCTCCTGTACCCCTTCCTCCTATGTCTTAGGAAAAACCTGTTCCTTTTCAGTGAGGATCTTCTCAATGTGGCAGAGGGAACTAACATATGAGTTGATTACAACCATGAGTCCTGCATGTCCAGGGGCATATCTTGTGGGCTTTGTTAACCAGGATGTGCTCAATGACCACAGATCTACATCTAAGACCTCAAGTTCAGCATTACTCTCTGCATTTTTAAGCATGTGCAGCAAAAATTCAGCCCTCTTTTTTGGGCTACCGACCCTGTGTCCAGCCCCATTGTTTGGCCTGGGCACACCCCCCATCTCCATTGTTGTAGTGTCTGAGTGGCACATGCTGTATATGTAAAGTGATATACAGTATGTTTCAGATACTTGGTGGCCTTTCATTCGTGTATACCCTTGATGGCTTGAGCACTTTCTCAGATGTTCTTGAAGTGAATATACAGGTTGGAGCCTTGGGATTTGCATGACTTTGTGGTGTTTATGGGTCAAGCGAGTAGGAACCATCCTGGTGGGTCACCTCAGGGCACTTAGGAGAAGAGGAAGAGCGGGGTGTACTGTTTCTTCCTTTAACAGATGTCCGATGAGCACTTTCTAGAATGATGTTCTAGAAATGGAGGATGCAGCAGTGAGAGAACAGAAAATATTCACTCTCTTGGAGCTTAGATTCTATCAGGGGAGGCAATCAGTAAACAAATATGTTTATACTTAGGTCAGATTATTATACATTTTATGTAGAAAAATGAGGCAGCTTAAAGAGAGAGTAGAATGAAGGGAATTGCACGTTAGGTGGTTGGTCAGCGACAACTGCTCTGGGATGGAGCCTTTTGAGCAGGCCCTTGACTGAACCCAAGAAGAAAGCCATGCAAATAAATATCTGGATGAAGGGTTGACAGCATGAATACCACGTGCAGAGTGCCCAAGGCAGGAATACACCTGGCCTGTTGACACAGCACTAAGAAGGGTGTGGTTGTGATAGAATGAGCAAGGGTTGTGAGATGAGGTTACAGAAGTCACCAGTGGCGAGGTTAGGAACAAAAGAGTGATGCTGGCTCTCACCGTTATCAACCAACTCCATCCTGGAGGGTCTAAATAATGATGCAAGACTAGGATACTAAAGAGTTATACTTATGGAAAAGAAAAAATAAAATTCTTTGTATTTTAGAGAACATAACTGTATGTTTGTGAAATCTAGGAAATTTTCACTACAAATTTAGAGTTAATAAAAGGGTTGAGGAAAGAAATTTGAAATATAATGACTATAAAAATCTGTAGCTTTCCCTCAAGCTAGTGATAAATAGCCAGAAATAGAAAATGACCAAAAGGTTGTATTTATAAGGAGACAAATATAAAATATTTCAGAATGAATTTTACAAGAAAGATGGGGTGAAGAAAAGAATACACTCTTGTAGAACCCCTTAAAATCAGATGAAAATATACTGAGTTCTTAAGTGGCAAAACAGTATCACATAAGCACCATTTAATACAATTCCTGTTTTGAATTCCAAAGGAGTTTAGGTAGTTTTTTAACTACCTAAAAACATTAGAGACTGTATATGAAAGAATAAAGACCCCAAAATGACCAAGAAAGGAATACTAAAGGAAATTTTCTAGTAAATGAAATTAAAACTTGCTGCAGTGCTATGTAAACAGTCTTTGGTCAGGAATTGACATATAGATCAAGGATTAGCAGACTGTTTCCATAAAGGACTAGACGGTAAATATCCACAGCTTTGTGGGCCATATAATCTCTGTCTTGAGTATTCAAATCTGTCTTTACAGCACTATCTTAGTCTGTTGTGTGTTGCTGTAACAGAATACCAAGACTGGGTTGTTGATAAAGAACAGAGATTTATTTTTGATCATTTTGGAGACTGGGAAATTCAAGGCACTCACATCTTGCAAGGGTCTTCTTGGTGTGCCATGATGGAAAGCAAGAGTGAATGTGCAAAAGAGAGAGAGATGGAAGGGGGCGGGTCCATCCTTTTTATAGAACATACTTCTGCAATGTCGCCTTGATCCATTCATGAGGGCAGAGCTCATGACCTAATAACCTCCTAAAGTTTTCACTGCTCAACACTGTTGCACTGGGATTAAGCTTCCAACACATGAACTTTGTGTGACACATTCAAACCATATCAAGGACAAAGGCAGTCATAAATCCATGGGTGTGACTGAATTATTCTTAGACTGTCATTTGCCAATTCATGATATAGCTCTTAAGACCAAATAGTGCTCAGAAATAGTGCTCATAATATATATGACAAGGGTAATATTTCAAATTGCTTGGAAAACATAGTTTGTTTAAGTTAAATAAGAATTAAATTCCATGTAATTATGCAAAATAGTGTTTATGTCTAAAGGGTTAAATATAAAAAGTAAACAGTGAAACAATAGAAGTAAATTTAAGAGACTATTTGTATAACATAGTGCTGGAAAAAAAATTTTTTTCTTTGAGAGCTATGAACAGGTTTTTTTGGAATTTGGCAAATTATGCTTTAATAAAAATTGAGAAATTATTAACATAAAATGAAACTTATGAATTTAAAAGTTAAATTTGATTGATTTTGACAATGATGTACAGGTATGTAGTTACCATCGAAAATAAGATAAGTAAAATGGAAACAATTTTTTAAAGAAGACAGAAAAAATACAGATGTTATAATGAAAATATAGATATTTGACTACATAAAAATAAAATTGTGTGTATCACAAAGCTATTGTAAATAAAGAAATAAGAGTAGCAGTCTATAAAAAAAATTGCTTCATATATGACAGAGCAAGGGGCTAATACCCAGAACATTCAAAGTGCTTCTGTAGTTGACCCAGTGAAAAAGGTCCAGGAACACAACCTCTGAAAAGAGAAACTGTTTGGGCAATGACTATAGGAAAATATGGTCACTATAAACAGAAACTGTATCCTTCTGTAAAACAGGAAATAGAAACTGTACCCTCCTTATGGTGTTGTCAGAAAGATTAAATCAGATGATACAAATAAAGTATAAGAAAGTGCTTGGCATCTAGTATGTGCTCAACAAATGTTAGTTTATTATCCTATAGAAATAAAACATGAGTAGATCAAGGCTTCCAGGAAGGTGAATTTGCTGCAGTTTTGTTTGTAGCTGCAAATAACTGGAAACAAACTGAATGGCCCATCCGTAGTGAAGTAACTGAATAAAGCATTGAATGTTATTTCCATGGAATTTTATGCAGTTATTAAAGATAGCTTTTTTAAGTTATATTTATAGGTTTAGAATGTGACACTTGATGATTGTTCAGGGAAAAGCAAATTTTAGAGAAGTGAAAGTGATTTCAGTTTTACATCATGTGTCACAAGTCCTTTGATTTGTTTGTATATGAAGCAGAGACATTTAACCTTGTCACTTGAAAATTATTATTTTGATGCAAACTTTCTAAAACAGACTGCATATGGTTCATTGCCTTCTTCCAATGTGCCTTTCAGTGTTTGATTGCTGTCTCTCTCTTTTATTTTATTTTTTTGACCTTAGTGTCATTACAGCATACATTTTCGGTCTGGGTTCCAAAACCAGAGAGCTTCCAGAGAATTCACTATAGTGGTATTTGCGGCAGACTTCCTGGCTGTCAGATTTCTCCTACTTGCTTATGAGAGTGGCTCTGTTTTCTGTTTTGCTGTCACATCCCTACACTGTCAAGTTCAATGCATTATAGCTCTTTAACCTCTCGCTTGTCTTTTGTTTTGAGACCTTTGCTTCTGGTCAGGAAACCAGAGAGCTGCATTTGATCTTGTATATAAATTGAGATCCTACAGGGCTAAAAGGAGAGGACTTTTGCAAGCGCCAGGTGAGAGAACTTCAGAACAGGATACTATGGTCGTGCACCCTCTGAGGTCTAGGAACTGTGCTGGCCACTGGGGACACAAGGCTGGCATAGTAGACGCGGTTCCTGCTGTCTCAGGGATGATAGACTAGCGGGAGAGAACCATTAATCAAAACAAATCAAGAATGCATAGAAAAGTACATTTGTAATGGGGACAAAACTGTAGAGCTGTTTTGTAGTTTTCTTTCAGATCCTTCAGAGCAATGCAAAATAAACATTAATCTAGTTCAATTAATGACTTTTTTTGTGGAATCTAAGAGGAAGGAAAAAATGTCAAAAATATTTTTAGTTCCCTGTACAGTTCTTATCCATAATGTGCACTAAATGTTGGGGCACTTAACAAGAAGTCAGTAAATTATAGCTAGAATCATAACTGTTACTGCCTTTCAGAGGCATATTTTTCCATTGATAGTTCCTGCACTATTAACACACAAAGATGATCTATACACTCGCGTTATCCACAACGGAGGGAAATAGTGATATCTAGTTCTACTGAACTGTCAACTGAGAGAGAATAGTAGGCATTCCTTACAACTAACAAACTAATTGTGATTCTGTAGTAGATCTGTTGAATAGATCTGAATATCAGTATTTTCACAGAGGTCTATTATTTCATCAACTAATTTACCATAGCGTTCCTTAAAACAGTAGAATTTCCTTTCCTATTATATACACTTTTAATTTTCTCTTTAAGATATATTTATATTCTTTTGATAGCTCGTATACATGTATTTGTATATGTAAGTGTGACTATATAAGCTATATAATGCAATTCTTAAACACTGCCTATGGTAGGTTATTGCTATGCAAATTATTGCTTTGCAAATAGATAAAATTATTTTATAGACAAATATTTAAATATGAATATATGTATATAATAGATGCTTTGTATAAATATATTTGTGGTAGAAGAGTGTACTTTCCTTACAGCAAGCATGTTA